>NW_007098660.1:86841-91746 GCF_000164805.1 Carlito syrichta | reverse complement strand
AGTAGCTGAAACTACAGGCGCACGCTACCATGCCTGGCTAATTTTTTGATTTATTGTAGAAATGAGGTCTCGCCAAATTGCCCAGGCAGGTCTCGAACCACTGAGCTCAGGCAATCCTCTTGTTTTGGCCTCCCAAAGTGCTGGGATGACAGGCTTGAGCCACCGCGCCCAGCCAACAAGGGTATTTTAATCAAACACACCAGAACCCGTCTTGTCCCCTCCGCATGTGGGCCACGTTGAGGTGCTCAATGAGGAGATGCACACAGCTAGGTGCCCCAGACATTCTTGTGATCCACAACATATGTCGGTCCAGCAAGAGAGTTCAGGTGTTGGACACAGTTAACCTGGAATCTCCTAGGCCCCCTTTGACTAGGCTGCCACCCGGGAGCACCCCAGCCAGGCTGGCCTGGAGGTGCTGTTATAGGAAAAAAAGCATAATGTCCAGGAATGGAGAGCATGGAACCCTGAATTTTCTTTTTTTTTTTTTTTTTTTTTTTTTGAGTCGGAGTCTCACCCTGTCACCCAGGCGATCCTTCCACCTCAGCCTTCCAAGTAGCCGGAACTACAGGTGCGCGCTACCACACCCAGCTAATTTTTGATTTGTTGTAGAGACGAGGTCTCATCAAATTGCCCGGGTGGGTCTTGAACCTGCAGGCTCAGGCAATCTATTCACCTCAGCCTCCCAAAGTGCAGGGATTACAGGCTGAGCCACCGAGCCTGGCCAATTAAAAATTTTTTTTTGTAGAGGTTAGGTCTCACTATGTTGCCCAGGCTGGTCTCAATCTCCTGGACTCAAGCAATCCTCTTACCTTGACCTCCCAAAGTGCAGAGATTACAGGTATGAGCCACCATGCTCAGCCCAGAAATCTTCTTAAGACTTGAGATTTCAGTGCTCAAGAGTACCACATGACTGTGGATGGTAGGAAGCATGGTCCACTGGATACCTTGACTATCATCCCATTGCTTGGGTGGCCTTGGGGATAAAAGGTGCACCATTGGTAGACTTCAAATGCTCCAGAAAGCCGTATGCATGACAGATTCGTCTCAATCTGCCTCACAGTGGTGTGGCTAGGGTTGACTGACTGAGTTGCAACAGTACCACCCCAACCTGAAAAAGAGTGAGGCATCACCAATGGCCCCAACGGAGGACCAAAGGTTCCATGTATCTAGTCTCTCAGGAGTGGGCAGGGGTAGTGCTGCACCATGGCCTCCCTCATCATGAGACAAACACATAACCTTTGGTCAAGGATCACAAGTCTGACCTGGAGTAGTAGCCCCTGCACCAGAAGTGTGGAATCCTTTAACTTGTGTCTACTGTATGATGGTGGCCATGTCTGGTATGATAATGTTCCAGGCAGAAATGGAGACAATCTGGGTAGTGCAGGCTCAATCAACGGCTTGGTTCCATCAGTTTCATCAGAGAATGGGCTCTTGGCATGGGCATCTGCAGAATTGATCTACATAAGTGATCTAGACAGTCTGATCATCTGTGATTTGTTTCCACAGTTAGCTGAAAACATCACCATCCAAAGCCCTATCATGGGCAGTGGGGTTATTAATGCTGACATTATATTTTATGTTAGGGGACTCTTAGACTCAGCAACCACATTGCTTTCCAACTGGAGCTGCAAGATTCACACCCTTTGGCTGACCAGGCTTGAGTTCTTGATCTAGCTAAAGGTTTGTCAGTTTTGTTGACCTTTTGCAAGAATTAACTTTTGGGTGAGTTGATTTTCTCTTCACTTTTCTAGTCTCTATTTTGTTTATCTCCTTTCTAGTCTTTATTATATTCTTCTTTCTGCTTGCTTTGTGTTTGGTTTGTTTTCTTCTAGTTTCTTTTTTTCTTTTTGTGAGTCAGAGTCTCACTCTGTCACCCAGGCTGGAGTGCAGTGGCACGCTCATGGTCACCGTAGCCTCAACCTTCTGGGCTCTGGTGATCCTTCCGCCTCAGTCTTCCAAGTAGCCAGAACTATAGGCACGTGCCACCACACCCGGCTAATCTTTTTTTATTTATTGTGAAGATGAGGTCTCACCAAGTTGCCCGGACTGTTCTCAAACCCACAGGCTCAGGCAACCCACTCGCCTCAGCCTCCCAAAGTGCTGGGGTGACAGGTTGAGCCACCGAGCCCGGCCTAGTCTTAATTGGTTTGAGAGCTTTTTTCTTTTTCAAGATAAATATTTATAGCTGTAAATTTCCCTCTAAGCACTTCTTTGGCTGCATCTCATGTTTTAGTTTTTGTTTGTTGATTACACTCATCTCAAAGTAGCTTCCAATTTTCCGTGTACTTTCTTCTATCAGGAGTGTGTTGTTTAACTTTCACATGTATGTGAATTTCCCAGTTTCCCTTGTTATTGGTTGATGACTTCCTTCCATTGTAGTCTGAGAACACTGTATGATTTCAATCTTTTTTTTTTTGAATTGGAGTCTCACTTTGTCGCCCAGGCTGGAGGGCAGTGGCACGCTCCTGGCCACCGCAGCCTCAACCTGTTGGGCTCCAGTGATCCTTCCGCCTCAGCCTTCCAAGTAGCTGGAACTACAGGGGAGTGCTACCATGCCCGGCTAATTTTTTGATTTATTGTAGAGATGAGGTCTCGCCAAGTTGCCCAGGTGGGTCTCAAACCCGCGGGCTCAGGCAATCCACTCACCTCAGCCTCCCAAAGCACGGGATTACAGGCTGAGCCACCGAGCCCAGCTGATTTCAATCTTTTTAAACGTGTAGAGACTCGTTTATGACCTAACATATGATCTTTCCTGAAGATGGTTCCATGTGCACTTGAGAAGAATTAGAATTCTTCTGTTGTTAAGTGGAGTGTTCTATAGATGTCTGGTCAGGACTCTGATTGATTTATCTGCTTCACGACTGCCACTTTTCTTTTCAAAGGCGACTACCTTGATGTGAAGTATTTCTCTCCCATCATCATAAGACATCTCTTAAGTTTTTGCCTTGTTATAATATAAGGATTGGGGAGTTTTCTAGAACAGTGGAGCTGATCACAAGAGTTTATCTAGATTTCTCTGGGTCTGTTTTTCGTTCTCCAGTAGGTTATCTTCATCAGCACTGTAAACCAAAACTAGGATAGAAGGGGCCCAAATAGTAATCAATGCTTCATCTGTGGTTTCCTGCAGGATCTCTTCTGTCTCAGGGAAATCTCTTTGAGAAAAACAAAGCTCCCGGATGGCAGCTGGAACTCTACTGGGAATACAGCACTTCTGAGACCCTTTACTGTGACATGATAGGACAGACTGAGCTGTAAGGTGGCCCAGCTGTTACCATCCTTCCTTACCATAGATGACATGCCCTGTCCCTCATTCCCCAAGTGAATCAAAGTTCTAATGATTCATGTTATTTTTGTCCAGAGTGGTAGTGAATTTCCCTCCATTTGTGTTTGGCATGTGTGCACATCTATCTACAAGCTGTCTGAAATGGGGTGAGACTTCTGTACTCCTAGGATGAGTCTTAGCATTGGTCGTTACCCTGGGGCAGACTTGAAGCTGACTGTGAGAACTACCCCTCCCCATTTCCCAACCCCACTCAAAGGAAAGTTAACAACAACCAGGACGGTGTCTGGCAGCTGACTTTGAACCTGGTTCTTGGTACTTGACCTGCAAGCACCTTCCTAATTCCTCCTCATGAATAGGAAGTACAGTTGAAGACCACTTATTGCGTGGTTGATCATATAATACGGTCAGCATGTATTCTGCCAATTCCCTGGCCTTCCCTCAAAACCTGTTAATCAGCCCGTAAGATCTGCATTGTTCATCTTACAAAAAGCCATGTCTCTGCCAGCATCCCGTTCTTATTGTCAAAACTGTCAAGAACTGTGCAAGGCCTAAGATTTTACTCTGCTTTCAAACAAATAAGTCAGTCAGACACAATTTCATGGATGCTGGCAGAAGATATTAGACTTCTGGGTCAGAGACAAAGGACTTTATTACAGCACAGCAGGAACATGGACGTGAACATATTTGTGCCACTTCTCCATACCCTCAAGTCTCGTGAAGGCAATACAGATGGACCCACATGGATGCCTAAATGCATGGTGAGTTGTATAATATTACAGCGGGGGACCCAAATCTTTTCTAATGGGCAGTGAGCACGCCTGCCCTTTGCTGTAGAGGGAGACATTGTCTTTGTGATCCAAGGCTGTTCACTATACAAACATCCTTGAACAGATAGCCCAGAACAAAGGTAATAGTGTCTTTGCTCGCAAGAGCTGCACAGATGTGAGAGATGGGTGGAGAATACCTTTCTCCTCACGTCTCCTCCCTAAACCCTCACAGTAATCCTACCGAGTACGTACAATTTGTTCTGTTTCACAGATGAGAGATTGAAGTCCAGAGAGGTGAAGTAAATTAATCCAGGTGATACAGCCAGTAAACATCAGATCCAGGATCAAACCCAGGTCTGCCTCATTCTAGTTCTGTACCTTGTCAAGTTCCTGCAGCGGAACTTGAGGCAGGAAGGGACCGTGAGAGGAGAAAGGTGACCAGAAGCCTCTTGAGTAGTGGGAGAGGAGGAATGCAGGGAGAGTGGAAGGAGATATGTGTGTATGTGTGCATTTCTATATATACATGCTGAAAGGGGGGCTGAGGACCAGATTTGTAGGACCTTGGAGACCAAAATAAGGATGTTGGATTTTTTTTTTTTTTGAGTCAGGGTCTCACTCTATCACTCAGGCTGAAGTGCAGTGGTACCATCACAGCTCACTGCAGCCTCAACCTCCTGGGCTCAGGCAATCCTTACGCCTCAGCCTCCTTAGTAGCTGGGACTACAGGTGTGCACCATCATGTGCAGCTAATTAAAAAAAAAAATTTTTTTTTTTTTTTGAGTTGGAGTCTCACTTTGTCACTCAGACTGGAGTGCAGTGGCCGCTCCCGGTCACTGCAGCCTCGACCTGCTGGGC
>NW_007098660.1:83364-86644 GCF_000164805.1 Carlito syrichta | reverse complement strand
TTTATTGTAGAGATTAGGTCTCGCCAAGTTGCCCAGGCGGGTCTCGAACCTGCGGGCTCAGGCAATCCACTCACCGCAGCCTCCCAAAGGCGCGGGATTGCAGGCTGAGCCACCAAACCCGGCTAAAAATTTTTGTTTTAGAGATAAGGTCTCAATATGTTGCCCAAGCTGGTCTTGAACTCCTAGGCTAAAGCAATCCTCTCACCTCAGCCTCCCAAAGTGTTTGGAATTACAAGTGTGAGTCACTGTGCCCAAACTATGGACTTTGTATTTTTGTCCAGGTGTGATGGAGAGATGTCTGAAGGTTTTAAGTACAAGAATAACATGATCTTTTATTTATTTATACATTTATTTATTCATGAGATGTGGTCTCGCTTTGTTGCCCAGGCTGGAGTGCAGTGGTGTGATCATAGCCCACTGCAGCCTTGAACTCCTGGGCTCAAATGATCCTCCCACCTCAGGCCCCCAAGTAGCTGGAATTACAGGTGCAAGCCACAATGCTTAGCTTGATCTATGTTTTAAAAGAATTGGCCAGGCTCAGTTACTCAACCTGTAATTCCAGCACTTTGGGAGGCTAAGGTGAGTGGATTGCCTGAGCCCGCGGGTTCGAGACCTGCCTGGGCAACTTGGCGAGACTTCGTCTCTATAATAAATCAAAAACTGGCCGGGTGAGGTAGCATGCGTCTGTAGCTCCGGCTACTTGGAAGGCTGAGGTGGAAGGATCGTTGGAGCCCAGTAGGTTGAGACTGTGGTGGCCAGGAACGTGCCCCTGCCCTCCAGCCTGGGCGACAGAGTGAGACTCTAACTCAAAAAAAAAAAAAGAATTACTCAGCTTTCTGCTCTATAAAATGGGGATAATACTAGGACCTGCCCCATAAGCTTGTCATGAGGAGCAAATGAAAGTGATTAAGTAGGAGAACGAGCGTAAGGGTCTTAGTGGGTACCGGGCAGAGTAGGCAGTTGAGTCGATATTAACCACCATGATGACAAAGGGCACACTGAGGAATTCAGGGTGGGGCTGCGGGCTGGCGACAGTAATGACCTGGAGGGTCTGTGCATACAGGCAGGGACAACTCTAATCAGCCTGGCAGACATGAACTTGGGGTTCAGGCCCTGAGTCAGGTATACTGCTGCCCAAGAGCCTACCGGCAGATGGAGAGAACCAATCAAGAATCAGAAATTGGCAGTTCCATGGGGTCTACATAGGAGGAAGATGGGGCCGGGAGGAAGGCACTTCAAGTGTGATTGAGAGAGCATGTACTGTTCAGAGAAGCAGGCTGTGGATGACATTATGGAGTCCTAGCTCCTTTTCCACTGGTCTGGTGCATGAACTTGAGGCCCCATCTGGGTATCCCTGCCTGCCCCATCCTGCTTCTCTGAACCTGTTAAGGAAAAGGATGCCTCTGAAAAGAGAACACAAGCTGGGCGCGGTGGCTCACGCCCATAATCCCAGCACTTTTGGAGGTGGAGGCTAGAAGACTGCCTGAGCCCAGAGTCTGAGACCAGCCTGGGCAACATGGAGAGACTTCATCTCTACAATAAAATAAAAAAATAAGCCGGGTGTGGTGGCGCATACCTGTAGTTCCAGCTACTTGGAAGACTGAAGTGGAAGGATAGCCTGAGCCCAGCAGGTTGAAGCTGTGGTGGCTGTGAGTGAGCGTGCCACTGCACTCCAGCCTGAACAAAAGAGTGAGACACCGACTCAAAAAAAAAAAAAAAGGAAAGAAAAAGAAAAAAAGAACACAGACTCGCGCGATGGTTCACTCCCGTAATCCTAGCACTTTAGGAGGCCTAGGCGAGAAGACTGCTTGGGCCCAGGAGTTTGAGACCAGCCTGGGCAACATAGCCAGACCTTGTCTCTACAAAAAAATTTTAAAAATTACCCAGGCGTGATGGCATGCGCCCATAGCCCTGGTACTCGAGAGGCTGAGGCAGAAGAATCGCCTGGGCCCAGGATGTCCATGTGGTGCGTCATGGTTGTGCCACTGCACTCCACCCTGAACGACAGAGAGACCCCTACTCAAAAAAAGAAAGAAATAGAACACAGCAGAGGAGGGAAAAAATCACTACGGCCAGTGATCAGGGAGCACGGGTGATTTCAACTTGTAACTTATCCAAGAAAAGCGTACCGGCCGTAAGTGCAATAAGCCCTCCCCGCCCCCGTCCCCATCCTGTCCAGCAAGCGTCACTCAGCGGCCGCTGGAACCCCAACTGCGCATGCCCAGTACAGCGCCATCCGGTCCGCAGGCCTTTCCAGGACTTGAACTTCAAAGACTGGTCTGCTTAGGAGCCGACTCTGCTTCAGCCCCGGGCGTGGGGAGGCGAGGGAGAGGCAGACTGGGACATCGAGCACGCAGGAGGGTCTTGCAATAGGCTGAAAACGAGAATGACCCTGCCTGGCCTGCCTTGCGCCTGGAAGCGAGAAGCACGGAGGCCCGAGCAGGCTCCACGCGCTCGCCAAGGGCAGTTTGTTATCATCACGGTTGTTGTTGTGATGACGCCACTGCCCCGCCCGGCCCTGGCCCCGCCCGCGCGGGAAGTGAAACCCCCGGGGAGGCGGAGGCCACCGGGGATTTCTCAAACCCAGTGGCTTCCTCCATCCGTGACGGGCAGTTGGGGCGACCCTGCGAAGCCGCTTCCAAGCCTTGCGAGCTAAGCGGTTGCCACTCAGACGCCCCTCCCGAGGCCCCGGGGGTTGAAAATTTCGGGTTCCCGCTCACGGACACGCCTCCGGGCGAGAGCCATCTTGCGGCAGACACGCCCCACTCCGGGCGCAGGGAGGCCTGAGGGCCTCCCCGTGACGTCACTTCCGCCCGCACCCGCTGCCGCCATGGAAGGGGCGGATCCGCGGCGAAGGGCGCTCCCCTTGCGCGTCACTTCCGGCGAGCCCGGCGGCGACCACGGCAACATGGCCCTGAACGGCGCTGGTGAGGACTCGGACTGCAGGGGCTTGTGGCTGCGGGGAGCAGGGGCAGCCCCCTCCGCCAGAACCCCCGGTCCCTTGTGCCTCTCTTCCCCAGAGGCGGACGATTTCTCCTGGGAGCCCCCGACTGAGGCGGAGACGAAGGTGCTGCAGGCGCGGCGGGAGCGGCAGGACCGCATCTCCCGGCTCATGGGCGACTACCTGCTGCGCGGTTACCGCATGCTGGGCGAGACGTGCTCGGACTGCGGGGTGAGGAGCGACTCGGGCGAGTGGCCGGGGAAGGGGCTGCGGGCCCGGCCTCTCGGCCCTTCCTCAACTCTGGACCCCGTCGCCCGGCGTCTTACCCCCCCCCCCCCC
>NW_007098660.1:81908-82716 GCF_000164805.1 Carlito syrichta | reverse complement strand
TGGCCTGCACACAGACAGCCCTCCTGCAGAAGCTGACCTGGGCCTCAAGCGAGCTGGGCTCTAGCGCCTCCCTGGAGACCAGCATCCAGTTGTGCGGCCTTATCCGGGCATGTGCTGAGGCCATGCACAGCCTGCAGCAACTACAGCACTAAGAGACGCCCCTGAGAAAAACCCTCTAGAAAAACAGTTCTTCCTCTGTGTGGTTTGTTCTTTTCTTGGTTCCGAGTGTGCATGCCTGCCCCAGCTCTACTCGCCTGTTTCCTACTTTTGGCTTCTCACCTCTCCACTGCCTGCTCTCCTGGATGCTCTAAGAGACGAGCTAAGCTTCTTTCTGCTCAGTTTTCCCAGGCAGAATGAGGGAGTCTAAGGGTACCCCTTTTCGAAGGTAGAGGCCATAGCCGCTTCAAAGGGAGGAGCAAGAGGGTGGACTTCTAGCCTCGTCTCTGGCATCAGCCCTGCAGCCTCCTCAGCTACCTGCCTGGGAGTGAGATTCTGGGTTCCAGCCCCCTCGGTTAGCTTTCCCTCCTTCCCCTGGGTATATCATGCGATCCCATCTTATGCCCCCCCCCCACTCCGACACTGATAGGAGTTTATGGTGACCTTAGCGTCAGGTGGGGCATTCAGAGCCAAGGATGGGCTTGCCCCGGTCTCCTGGCCCCCACTCTTAGATCCTTTTCTTCGGGAGGGTTCTTGGGCAGAACGGTGAGATGGCTGGGGTAGCGAAAAGACGGCGGAGGAGCCGCGCCTGCCTCTTCTGGCCTCTCCCCCCGCTTCGCCGCCTTTTCCAGCCCCCGTCGGTCGGTCGGTC
>NW_007098660.1:80344-81264 GCF_000164805.1 Carlito syrichta | reverse complement strand
CCCCGGGAAGGCGGGGCTAGGGGTGGCCTGGACCCCAACTCCAGCCCACCCTCAGTTGTCTGCAGGTGGGGCTGCGGCAGTTGGACATGTCCCTGCTGTGCCAGCTTTGGGGCCTGTACGAGTCAATCCAGGACTACAAACACCTGTGCCAAGACCTGAGCTTATGCCAGGACCTGTCGTCCTCCCTGCACTCGGACAGCTCCTACCCGCCTGACGCCGGCCTTTCTGACGACGAGGAGCCTCCCGACGCCAGCCTGCCCCCCGACCCGCCGCCCCTCACTGTGCCCCAGACCCACAACGCGCGCGACCAGTGGCTCCAGGACGCCTTCCATATCAGCCTCTGAAGAACTGCGGGCGGGTGGGGAGCCGCCGTGCACAGGCGCAGAAGCTCGCCCTTCGGCAAGTCAGTGCCTGCGCTTTCCCCACCCCGTCTCGCCTTGCAGGAGGGCCAGTGCCCCTCGGAGGCGGAATGCCAAGCCCCTCTCTCCTGCTATGGGTCGGCTGGCACTGGGGCGGGCACCTAGGTTGCAGCCTCAGCCCATGGCACCGGGCCTCTGCTCCTCCCACACGCACCCCCAGCCTGGCCAGCCCTCAGCCGGCGGGGGGCTCAGGCGACGGGCCCTCCCCTTGGCGACTCTGGGGTCGGGATGGGTTCCTGGCTCCCATCCGCGTCTCACCTGTTGCTGTCGGCAGCTGCTGGCTCAGGGGCATCCCGCCTCAGTCTCGGGGTTCCACTGCCCTGGACAAGGGCCCCTGGACCCGGCCCCACACCCACCCACGGCCAGGAGGGCCGAGGCTCCGTGCTGGATGTTTAAGTTGAGGGGCCAGCCCCCTGGGCGCGTAGATCAATAAATGCTCTCAGCGTGGCGGTGCTCTGCCTGCCTGGCTCTGGGGCGGGAGCGGAGCGGCGTTCCTGGCGG
>NW_007098660.1:79239-80048 GCF_000164805.1 Carlito syrichta | reverse complement strand
CCCGCCCGCACACACTGCGCCCCGCGGCTCCCTGAGAGCCGCGAAGTCGCACCCTGAGTCGTACGGGCTTCGCCTCGCCCTGCCGCACGGTCACTTGTCACTTGCCTGCCGGAGACGCAATCCCGCTGGCCCTGGCGGATGGCGCGTCCTGGCCAAGCCGAGCCCTCGTCGGGCTGCGAGCCTCGGTCCCTTCACGAGCCTTGCAGAGCGGCGGGCGGGACCGACACGTGTCGCCCCGAGGCTTTTCTCCAGCTCGGGGCCTGGCACCTGGAGATGTCATTACCATGCAGGGCGGGTGGGTAGGCGATAAGGGCTCTAATCTAGGTGTGACAGCGCCGCTAACCCGGAGGCAGGCTTCCCGGGGAGGGAGCGCAAACACACCCGCGCGGGCACGCTTTCCCTGCATGATAACGGATTCCATTTAACGAGCCCCGGCAAAAACCAGCCGGCGTCTGCGCCCCATGCTTTCCAACGCTTTATCGTGGCAACGACACTATAAAAGGCGGGGCTGTAATTATCCCCATTTAACAGACGGTGAAACTGAGGCTGGGGTGCTGGTGCTTTGCCCAAGGCCACACACTTGGAAATCAGGATTTGAACTCCCAGCCTCTGTGAGAGGTCAGGGTCACCTTCCCACCTGACAACTGAGGAGTCAGGTTCTGAGAGACGGCAGCCAGTGTGCCGCCGAGGTTGGTCCCTGACGGCTGTCCCGCTATGGTTGAGACGTGGGTGGCCGGGTCCGAGCTGCGGACAGTTGCCTCTGGCCGAGATTCACAGAATGACTCGGAGCCAGTCCCTTCCTCCTTCTG
>NW_007098660.1:70438-79219 GCF_000164805.1 Carlito syrichta | reverse complement strand
ATATAAAAAAGATTCTAGGCCTGGCTTGTGGCTCACCTGTAATTCCCAGCACTTGGGAAGCCAAGGTGAAGTGGATTGCCTGAGCCCACGGGGTAAAAGACTAGCCTGGGCTACTGGGCAAAGACCTCGTCTCTACAGTAAATAAAAAATTAGCCGAGAATGGTAGCACACGCCTGTAGTTCCGATTACTTGGAAGGCTAAGGCAGAAGGATCGCTGAAACCCAGCAGATCAAAGCTGCGGTGGCCATGAGCGTGTCACGGCACTCTAGCGGGGCAGACAGAGGAGACTCCAACCAAAAAAGAAAAAAAAAAGGGCCGCCAAGTTCCAGTTCTCACCTCTCCCACGAGCTGGTGTGGGAGTGCACCAAAAAATGGTGAGTGGAGGGGGCGGGCGATCCCGGGACCTCCGGGACCCCTTCTGGCCTCTGGGCCTGGGAGAACCTTGCCCCCGGCCCCATGGCCAGAGGGGCCCCACCTCGCCTTGGGCCCTGGTGTCCCTGGCACGGAGACTCAGAAACGTCCTTGGAACCCGTGGGACCCCTGGAATTGGGGGTGCGGGCAGCCTTCCGGCGCCGGGGTCAGGACTTCAGGTCTGACGTTCAGCCGGGGTCCACGTTTTCCTCAGTTGTGGTCGCGGCTGGGGAGGGGGCCACATGTCTTGGGCCAGAGAGGTGGTTCCGGGTGGCATTGGAAACGGCAGCGAATTTTGAGGTCCACAGGTAGCCAGGGCTGGGGCAGAAACCCCGTGGGCTGTAGTCGAGCCCAGATCGAAGGCGTTGCCCCCTCCTTCCCAGCCCCTGGTTGAGCCAGAAGAACCCCCTAACCCCCGCCCCTTCAGCCAGAGCCAGTGCCCGGAGCCTGGAAGCCTGGAAACATCTTCCACGATGTCCTTAAAAGGGGAAACTGAGTGCCAGGAGGGAGGCGGGGAGCTGCTTAAAGGGGCCGGAGGGCCTAGGAGGCTGTGGGTCCAGGAGGACATGTGGCAGGGTGAGGGGGCAACCCATGAGAGGGTGCAGGCCCCAGCCCGGACTGTCAGAGGGCCCAGGGGCATCCCGTTCACATGCCCCCCCCCGCGGCTGCCTGGACCCCTGCGTCACACCCTAAATATACGTGCTCGCTGGTGTCAGCTTCCCTTGGCTGGATTAGGGCACAGCTGTGGGGGCCTCACCCGCCAGGCGGGGCTAAATTTAGGCTCCCCGGGGAAGGGCCGGGCCGGAAGGGCCTAGGAGGTCCAAGGGGAGACAGGGGGCAGGAGGCTGGGGTCCCCAGGCAGCTGCTGTGGTCTGGGTCTTGCCCACACTGGGCCTGCCAGAGGGTCATTCATTCGGTTCATTCAGCAGAGCCCATCGAGGTCCAGGGCTGGCCAGGATAACACAGCAAGGGGCTGGCCTTGAGCTCTGGCCTCTGGCCTCTGCTTCAGCAACGCCGGGCGAGCAGGCTGAGGGTGCCGGCAGTGTCAACGCGGCTGAGTCACAGGCGGCAGTGGGCAGGGCCTCCTGGGCCTTTTAGCTTGGAGCCCAGGCCAGGAAGCTGCCCCTGCCCAGGTCACAACTTCCCAGGAGGGTGTGCCCAGCCTGATTCAGGCGCCAGCCAGGCCCCGCCCTCCCTAGGCACCCCCTGGTCGCTTCCTCTTTCTGGGAAGGTCCCATGGACACCCTTGCTCGGCCACCACCTGCGGTTTGAGGCTGGGGAAGGAAGCTGGGCTCTGGGCCGGAGGGTCAGCTGTGTGACCTTGCTTGGCCCCCAACTTCTCTGGGCCCCAGTATCTTCAGGGGTGATCCTGGCTTGGCCTCCAAAAGAACAGTGGGCTGGGCAAACCCGGGCGTCCTGGTATGGGGCTGGGTACGGGCAAAGAGGGCTCCGGATTGCCCTGGCCTGACCATCCCCTCAACCATCCCCGCTCCTGGACAGCAGTTGAACACTCTAGCCCAAAGGGGCCCTCTCCCTGCCAGGCCCAGCCACGTGTCCGCTCAGTGTTTGAGAGTGAGCCCTGCACGGCCATCTTTTTCTTCTAACTGCCTCTCTTCTGTGTCTGCCCTAGTTCAGCTTAGATGTCACTCCCTGGAAGTCCTCCCTGATTGCCCCCTACCTTCCGGGCTCCAGTGTCATCATCTCCCTGCAAAGCCATGGGAATCCAGGGCTCTGGGTCGGGGGAGGTGGAGGTGCTGGCTGGCTCTCTTTGGGGTCCATGGGCAAAGGGCTGGGCACGGTGGGGTAGGAGTTGTCTAATGACAAGCTGACCCTGTGCCTCTCTGAGCTTACCTCCCACCCTCGGCCCCTCGCTCTCACCCCGCCCCTCCCGCAGCCCCATGCCCTTGGACTTGCTTTTCCCTCTGCCCAGAGCCCTCTTTCTCCAGGTCCTCCCATGGCTCATCCCTCCCCCACTCATGCCTGCTCCTCCGCCCACCTCAAGGAGCCACCAGGGCCTCTTTCATATCACCCTGGAGTTCGCTGGTTAACTTGTTTCCTTCTCGACTAGCACCCTGCCCCATCTCCATTGTCCTCAGCTCCAGAAGGGTCTCACCTCCCTTCTTCCCTGTCCTGCCCCAAAACTGTTTATGGTGTGCCCTCCACACGCATTTGTGAGGGAGTGGACGTCTCTTATTCTGAGTCTTTGTCCCTCCCTGGGTCTGGAGTCTGTGTGGGCATGTAGGTCTGTGTCTGTCATCTCTTGCTGGGTCCCTGCTGTGTTTCCCTGCGTCTCTGCCTCCGTGCGCTGGTCTCTGACTCTCTTGCTGTGCTTCCCGTAGTCCCTGCCGGCCCACACTGTCTGGGCCTTTGCCCTTCCGTTCCCGCCCCACCCTGCTTCAGCGGCCTCACCCTGCACCCTGTGGCCCCAGATAAGGGGCTCCCCAGGCCCTCTCCTGAGAGGAGAGGGGGGTGGGCAGAAGGAGGACCCCGAGGGAGCTGGGGAGGAGGAAGGAGCGGAGATGGGGAGGCTGGCGGGGCTTCCCTGAGCAGCCCCCTCTCTGGCACCCCTCCCCCAGGCAGCCGGACAAGCTGGTGGTGGTGTGGACCCGGCGGAACCGACGCATCTGCTCCAAGGTGGGGGTGGGTGGCGACTGGGGTGCAGGCTGAGGATGGGCCAGTGGCGGGGGGCATGGAGAAGGCTGGTAGGAGCTGATGGGGGAGTAGAGTCAGGTTCAAGTTCAAAATCCAGAGAGGGGAGAGGAAGATGGGGTCAAGGTTGGAGAAGAGGGCACGGAGTTGGGAGGGAGAATTAAGATGAGGGACAGGACTCAGAGTGCCCTGTGTAGGCCCACAGCTGGCAGCCAGGCATCCAGAATCCATACCGGGGCACCGTGGTGTGGATGGTTCCTGAGAACGTGGACATCTCCGTGACCCTCTACAGGGTAAGTCTAGCCTTCCACTATAGATGCCAGTGGGCAGGCTGTTGTAACCTTGGGCAGCCATGGGTCATTCACCCAAACAGGGAGGAATACAGGGGCGAGACCAATAATTTAGGGGGACTTTGATTCAGCATGAGTGGCCCAGGAGGTCTCCTCGGAGGAGGCAGCATTTACCTAACACGTGCAGCTTGGCCAACAACTGGGATCGGAAGCCGGGGCACATCCAGGGTGTGGGGGCTGCGTGGGTGGGGGTCCCACCCAGCAGCTCCTGGGCCAGCACAGGCCGCTCTCCCTCACTCCCACCCTGTACTCACCAGCGCCCTCTCTTCCCAGGACCCCCACGTGGACCAGTATGAGGCCAAAGAGTGGACGTTTGTCATTGAGAACGTGAGTGGCCGGGGTGAGCTGGGGCCTAGGGTCTTGGGGGTCCTGGGGTGGCCCTGATGCCCCTTCCCCCGGTCTCTCCCAACCCACAGGAGTCCAAGGGGCAGCGGAAGGTGCTGGCCACGGCTGATGTGGACCTGGCCCGCCATGCGGGGCCGGTGCCCGCCCAGGTTCCCCTGCGTTTGCGGCTGAAGCCCAAGTCGGTGAAGGTGGTACAAGCTGAGCTGAGCCTCACTCTCTCGGGGGTGCTGCTGCGGGAGGGCCGTGCCACGTGAGTGCCCACTCGCCTTCCTTGGCCCTGACCTGTGACCTCTGCCCCCAGCCCTCACCTCTGTCCGCTGCTCCCCAGGGACGACGACATGCAAAGCCTTGCAAGCCTCATGAGCGTGAAGCCTAGTGACGTGGGCAACTTGGACGACTTTGCTGAGAGTGACGAGGATGAGGCCAGCGGCCCAGGGGCCCCCGAGGCCCGGGCTCGCGTCCCCCAGCCAGGTGGGCTCACAGCTTGCCGTGGATTGAGGAGTGCCTGGGTCACAAACCCCTCGCTTGTGCCTGTCCTGTGATGGGAGCTTGTTACTGCCCACGCAGTCCTGCGCGCCCGGAAGCCCTTTCTGTCCAAGCTTGACCCTTCTTGGTTCCGTGGCGACTCAGCCCTGAGCTGAGTCCTGCAGGATGGAGTTCCAGTGCCTCCTCGTGCCCCTGACCCTCTCCCCAGCCCTGGGGGGTGCATTCCCAGGCTGGGGCCTGACCTGAGGCAGCTGGGTCAAAAGCCCATCTCCCCACCCCTCACCTCCCGTTTCCACCCTCCCACACCCCCCGACTCCTGTCAGCCCCAGCATTCCCATCCCACCCCAAGCTGCCTGTCCAGGCTTTTTTCCTCTGTCCCCTGTTCTCTCTCTCTCTCTTTCTCTCTGCATCTGTGGGCCTGTCTCTTCTCGCAGGCCGGGGCGGTGCCCTGAGGCCAGGGCGTTTCCCAGGTAGGCCCTGCACTCCAGCTCGGGGGGAGGGCGTCAGGTTTGCGGGGCCCTGCCCTGGACTGACTCTGCCTTCCACCCACCCCAGATCCCTCTCGGGAGCTGAAGACACTTTGTGAGGAGGAGGAGGACCAAGTACAACCCCGGCAGGCAGGTGAGGCCCAGGCTGGGGCCGGGGGTGGGGACTGGACCCACGATCACAGGTCCAGGCCTCAGCGCCCTTGCCCTCCCTTCTTCCTCCCCAGCTGCCAGTCCTCCTGGTGCTGAGGATACCAGCCCCGCCCCTGTGAGTGTCCCTGCGCCCCCGGCCAGGGCCTGCCGGGGCCAGGGATCAGAACCAGCTGCTGGAGCAGGGGGCCAGGTGGGCCTTGAGGCCCCGAGGCCCCCGGGAACCCCACCGGGAATGAGGTGAGCTTTGAAGCCAGCCCCACCCCACCCACCCCCTGTCCACTGGAAGGAACTACACCCCGCAACCTGCGTACCCAGGGACCCGGCAGGCTGAGGGGCAGAGGGTGGAGCTCAGAGGTGGGGCCCCGTGAGCCCACCTAACACCCCCTCCTGCTCTCTCCTCAGGTCTTCCAGGCAGCCAGTCCAGGATATGGCCCCCACCCCGGCCCCTCGGCTCCGGAAAGGCTCTGACACTCCCCGGCCCCCAGTCCCCCAAGGGGAGGATGAGGTCCCCGAAGCCTCAGGGGCTCCCCAAGCTGGAGTGGGTTCTGCCAGGGAGACCCAAGCCATCCCTCAGGAAGGGGCAGAGGCCCACGGAGTGAGGCTGGGCCCAGGCATCGAGGATGAAGGCTCCAGAGCCTCTCTGGGAGGACAGAGACCCGAGACTGAAGAGGGGGACACTGGGGACAGGCCAGAGGCCAGTGGGGTGGATGCTCAGCACAGGTCAGGAGGCAGAGAGGGGAACACTAAGAGGTCAGAGGTCAGAGCTGAAGAGAGTTCAGAAGTTTGTCAGATGGATGCTGAGCAGAGGTCAAAGGTGAGACATGGGAACACGAAGGGACCAGAGGCTACCGGGGTGATGCCTGAGGCAAGATTCAGGGGGACCCCTGAAGCTCCTCCAAGGAGCTCTCATGGGAAAGTAGGAGTCAGGACCAGGGAAGAGGCTCCCACAGGCCTGAGCCCAGCGCCAGAAGAGCCTACGGGGCACTCCAGACGTCTCAGTGACCTCAAGGGGGCCAGAGATGGGGCATGCCAGGAGAGAGAGGGTGCAGAGGTGAGGGTTGGAGCCCCTGGTGTTGAGGGGACCGGAGCCACAAGCACCGGGCCTCAGGTGAGCGGGTGTCAGGAGACTTTGTTATCAGCTGACCAGGGGGCAACAGCTAGGGAACTGGGGTCCTGGGGGGCAGAAGCTGGGCATTCAGGGGTCCTGGGGCCAGAGGGTGAGGTGGCAGAGTTAGAGGTGTCGGGGACCCAGGAGAAAGAAGTGGGGGTGTCAAGGTTCCCAGAGATTGGGATGTTAAGAGCTGAGATATTGGGGGCCCAGGAGATAGAGGCAGCAAGATCAGGGGTCCTGGAGTCAGAGGCTGCTGAGACGGCAGAGTCTAAGGTACTGGGGACCCTAGAAACAGAGGCTGGTGGTTCAGGAATTCTGGGGACTAGGATATCAGAGACTGGGATATTGGGGACCCAGGAGATATTTGGGGGCTCACGAGTACTGAGGATAGAGGATAAGGTAGTAGAATCTGAGATACTAGGGGCCCAGGAGACAGAGGTGGGGGGTTCCAGGGTACCAGAGATAGAGGCTGAAACATTGGAGGTCAAGGAGACAGCTGCCAGGAGCTTAGGGGTCCCGGAGATAGAAACTAAGACAGCAGAGTCTAAGATACTGGTAGCCGAGAAGACAGAGGTGGAGGTTTCAGGGGTCCTGAGGATAGAGACTGGGACAGCAGAAGCTACAATATTGGGGACCCAGCAGATAGCATCTGGGGGTTTAGGGGCCCCAGGGATAGAATTCAAGATAGCAGAGGCCCGGGAGACAGAGGTGGAGGGTTTTGGGGTTGCAGGGGTAGAAACTGGGAAAGAAGCTGAGATGTGGGGGGCCCAGGAGATAGCATCTGGGTGTCCAAGGGCCCCAGAGATAGAAGCCGAGATAGGAGAGACCCAGGAGATAGAAGTAGGGGCTTCAGGGGTCCTGAAGATAGAGACTGGGACAGCAGAGGCTGCAATATTGGGGCACCAGGAGATAGCATCTGGGGGTTCAGGGGTCCCTGGGTTAGAAGCTGAGATAGCAGAGACCTGGGAGACAGAGGTGGGGGATTCTGGGATTGCAGGGATAGAGACTGGGAAAGCAGAAGCTGAGATATTGGGGACTCAGGAGATAGCATCTAGGAGTTCAGGGGTCCCCAGGATAGAATCTGAGATAGCAGCGTCCCCGGAGAGAGAGGTGGGAAATTCAGGGGTCTCGGGGCCAGAGGCTGAAGTACTAACAACCCAACAGACAGAAACCACAATTCTAGAGGCTGAGAAGGCAAAGGCTGAGACTTCAGGAGTCCGGGAGGCAGAGCCTGGAGTCTGGGGGTCTCCCAAATACGAGAATTTAAGGATCCCAGTCACTAAGGCAAGAGTTTTAGAGTCCCAGGAGGCAGAGGCAGAGATTTCAGGAGTACAAAAGTCAGATAGTAACGCTTTGAGGGTCCAGAAGGCAGAGGCTGGGATTTGGGGGTTGTCAGAGGCCAAATCTGGGGCTTGCGGGGTCCAGGAAGCCGAGACAGAGGGTTTAGGGTCTCCAGAGAACAAATCTGGTATTTTTGAGGCCCAGGAAGCAGAGGCTGGGGTCTTGGGAAACGAGAAGGGACAGGAAGCTGAGGGAAGCCTCCCTGAGGCCAGCCTGAATGAAGCCCAGGCAGCCAGTGGGACAGGGGCTGGGGTGCCCAGGCCCTCGGGGGCCTCTTCCCCAGAGGAGCCTGAAGAGGACAGGAGGCTGCCGGGCAGCCAGGTAGGGATGGGGGCCACCGCGGGCCAGTCTGCTGCTTGCCACTAACCTGGGGCTGAGCGAACAGCGGCTCTGCATGGACCCACCTGGTCGACTGGGATGGGATGGGGTGGGGGACTCAACTTGAAGGAGCCCCCCTCCCCTCCTCTCTCAGGATGCCCTGGCTCTCCCATCCCATCTTCCCTGGGCCGCATGGAGCTGGACATCCCTAAGCTGATTTTCTGGGCTGACCTTGAGGTGTGGCTGCTGGTGACCTCTGATCTTGCCCGGGGGCCATTGACCTTTTAGCCGACCTTGGCTAAGATGATCTTGGTGCTGGAAAAACCTTTTTGCCTGGCCCCAAGGCTTTGGCCAGTGGTCTCCGATGACCCCTGCAAGCTCAGAGCTGGGGCCGTTTTGGGCCAGGCCTGAGCTTTCCCCAAGGGGCGGAGGGCACAGGTCCTATGGTGACATTCCCTAAGCCCATCCCTGTGTCCCCAGGCACCACCCACCCTGGTCAGCTCCAGCCAGTCCCTGCTGGAGTGGTGTCAGGAGGTCACCTCAGGCTATCGTGGCGTCCGCATCACCAACTTCACCACATCTTGGCGCAACGGCTTGGCCTTCTGTGCCATCCTGCACCGATTCTACCCGGACAAGATGTGAGCTGTGGGGGAGGGTGCTGGGGCTGTGAGCCAAGGAGGGGACAAGAATGAATGGGGCACCTGCAGGAGGGCGGTGTGGACCCAGCCTCTGAGCGTTGTTCTCGCTGCAGTGACTATGCCTCGCTGGATCCACTCAACATCAAACAGAACAACAAGCAGGTGAGACAAGGGCCATGCCTGGCGGGAGGGGGGTCGACAGCCAGGCTGTACGTCCGAGGTTTGGGGCATCTGTGGGCTGCAGTGCCCCAGCCGTGGCTTTTGGAAGGTCTGCCACTTTTTACTCTTTGGCCATTAAATTGTTTTCCCCTTAGTTTTGCTTCGTTTTCTCTTCAGTTGTTTTTTTTCCCCCGGATGGTTTTTCCAAAACCACCCTTTGGTAACAGGGTGGACGGCGTGCGGCTGCTAGGCAACGCGAAGGCGGGCCCATGGCCAGATCTCCCTCCGAGGGAGGGTGGGGGCGTTGCGGGGCGAAGCCTGGCGTGCCCGTCGCC
>NW_007098660.1:66830-69878 GCF_000164805.1 Carlito syrichta | reverse complement strand
GCGCGCATGGCTCCTTCTCCCACGTGCGCGACGCCGACCTGCTCAAGAAGAGGCGCTCGCGGCTGAGAAACAGCAGCTCCTTCTCGGTGGACGACCCTGACGCGGGAGCCGCGGCCGCGGTGAGTGTCCCGGCTCCTCCTCCCCTCGCGGTCCGGGACCCTGGCAGAGATCCGGCGGGCTTGAGCCCCAGGTCGGAGCTGGCGCGAGGTGGCGGCTTCAGAGCCGCGGGAGTCAGCTGGGTGCCGGGAGGCGCCTTCTGATCAGAGGGACCCTGGTGCTGTGGACGTGATCTTGGTGGGTAGTGAGCTCCAGGTCAGGGGACGTATTCTAGCTGGGGCCCTCCAGGCCCAGAGCGGCGGCTGGGAGGGTCTCGGGCTCTGCTCCCAGCTTGGGGTATGTGCCGGCGGTTTTTAGTGTCCCCAGTTCAGGAAATCATGGCCATGGTAGGACGTTCTACCTGCATTCGGCACGGCACTGGGTGGACTGGAAGTGGGCTTGGGCATGTCTTTTCCTGCAGGCAGCCCTGGGTCAACCAGCAGCTAGCCTGCGCTGGCAGCTGGGTGCAGGGTATCTATACTCAAGGGGGCTCTCCAGGGCCTCTCAGCCCCAAGATCCTCCGACTTGGCTCTTTAACCCCAGATGCTGGAGTTCCCAGCAGTTTCCTCTTTTCTTTCTTTGTTTTTTTGTTTTTTTGAGTCAGAGTCTCACTCTGTTGCCCAGACTGGAGTGCAGTGGCACGCTCATGGCCACCACAGCCTTGACCCGTTGGACTCAGGAGATCCTTATGCCTCAACCTTCCAAGTAGCTGGAATTACAGGCATGAGCTACCACACATCGGCTAATTTCTTCATTTATTGTAGAGATGAGGTCTTGCCAAGTTGCCTAGGTTGGTCTTGAACCTGTGGGCTCAGGCAGTCCTCTCACCTCAGCCTCCCAAAGTGCTGGGATTATAGGCATGAGCCACTGTGCCCAGCATTTTTTTTTTTTTTTTGGAGTGGGAGTCACTCTCACTCAGGCTGGAGTGCAGTGTACGTTCATGGCCACCACAGCCTCGACCTGCTGAGCTCAGGCAATCCTTCCACCTCAGCCTTCCAAGTAACTGTGACTACAGGCATGTGCTACCACGCCTGGCTCCCTCTTTTCTTATAATGGGAGGTTAGAGGCTGGAGACCCTGAGAGCCTGTGTCCCCACCCCCATCCTCTGCAGGTTTCAGAACAGTCACCTAGAGTGTCATGTCACTGGGTTGATGGGGAGTTAGTCCCAGAAACAGCAGGGGTTTGCTCAAGGACTCAACAGCTGCTGATGTCCCGGACTCCCTCACTGCCCTACTTGCCTGTCTATGACAGGCAGCTTTGCTCGCTGCTACAAGCCTTTAGCTATGCAGGGATGACCCCTGAGTTTTTTTTTTTTTTTTAATTGCCCAGGCTGGAGTAGAGTGGCATGCTCACAGCTACTACAGCCTCGGCTTGCGGGCTCAGGCAGTCCTTTCACCACAGCCTCCCAAGTAGCTGGGACTACAGGCATGTGCCACCATGCCCAGCTAACTTTTTTGATTTATGCAGAGACGAGGTCTGGCCAAGTTGTCCAGGCTGGTCTCAAGCCCCTGGGCTCAGGTACCTCTCACCTTGGCCTCCCAAAGTGCTGGGATCGAACCCGCGGGCTGAGGCAATCCACTCGCCTCAGCCTCCCAAAGTGCTGGGATTACAGGCTGAGCCACTGAGCTCGGCCCTACCTTGGCCTCCCATAGTGCTGGGGTTACAGGCATGAGCCACCATGTCCAGCCAGACCCTTGGGTTCTGAGGAAAGAAGAGAATGTGTCGAGAAAGGCTTTCGGAAGAAGAAACTGCCATTTGAGCTAGGTTGATAAGATGGCCAGGTTTTTGTTTTTGTTTTGAGTTGGAGTCCTTTGCCCAGGCTGGGGTGCAGTGGCATGCTCACGGCCACCTCAGTGTCAACCTTCTGGGCTCCAGCGATCCTTCCACCTCAGCCTTCCAAGTAGCTAGAACTACAGATGTGCACTACCACGCCTGGCTATTTTTTATTTTATTGTAGAGACGAGGTCTCACCAAGTTACCCGGGTTGGTCTCGAACCCGCAGGCTCAGGCAATCCACTCAGATGGCCAGGTTTTTCCCAGGTGAAATATGAAGGGGAGGGCTGTTCCCAAGTGGAGGGACCCACACAAGCAAAAATATGGCAACAGTGAAGTTCAGGTCTCATTTAGGGAACTGTCTGTCATCGTCTCCTGTGGGGTCCACATACCGTGTCAAGGCCAGGCTGAGAGCAGGGGTCTTGAGTGGAGGGTCAGCCATATAGCATTGTGGGAGACAGAGAGGGCACCAGAGCCATCCATGGGAAGGAGATGGAGCAGGCAGGAGTCAGGAGGACATGGCCACCTCTGACCCATCTCTGGCCGCTGCCCTATTAATGTGTGTCGGTGGCTTTTTAAATCTGAAAGGGGAGGCTCTGACCTGTACCCTTCTGGGCCCAAGTTCCAGCATCTGGTCCTCCCAAGCCAGGTCCCGTGGGGCTGGAGGAGACTTCTCGTTGGCCACTCCCAACGTGCATGCAGTAGGAGTGATGGGGCCCAGTCTGGTCCTTGAAGGCTCCCAAAGTCCTCGGGTTGGATGATGTCAGGCACTTTGAAGCTGGGGTGGGGCCGAAGTAAGGCCATGAGAAAGGCAGGGTGCCTCCTCCCTCCCAGCAAGGCTTCCTGGAGGAGGGGTCACACATAAGGGTGTTGAAAGAGGGATCCAGCCGGGAGCAGTGGCTCACGCTTGTCATTCCAGCACTTTGGGTGGTGGAAGCGAGAAGATTGCCTGAGCTCACTGGTTTGAGACCGGCCTGGGCAACATGGCGAGGCCTCATCTCTACCAGAAATTAAAAACAAAGAATTAGCTGGACGTGGTAGCACACGCCTGTAGTCTCAGCCACTTGGAAGGCTGAAGCAGAAGGCTTGCCTGAGCCCAGCAGGTTGAGGCTGTGGTGGCTGTGAGCGTGACACTGCATTCCAGCCTGGGTGACAGAGTGAGATTCTGACTCAAAAAAA
>NW_007098660.1:63035-66762 GCF_000164805.1 Carlito syrichta | reverse complement strand
AAAAAAAAAAAAAAAAAAAAAGGAAAAGAAAGAGGAATTGAAGAAAGATTTGAAGAAGCACTGGAATTCCCATCAGGGCTGGCATGAGGAAGCTTCTGCCGAGGGTGGGTTTCTCCCCTCTCCTGCCTCTGCCTGCCATCAGCTGAGCGGTCTGTGACCCCTTGTCAACTCTTTGCAGTATGCATGAAAGCCCTTTGCAAGGTGCATCAGGGCACCTTGCTGTCTAAAAAAGGGAACTGGCACATGCATACCTACTAGATATTAGTCGTTATTATTATTATTATTTATTAGTATTATTTTTTGAGTTGGAGTCTCACTCTGTCACCCAGGCTGGAGGGCATTGGCATGCTCATGGTCACCTCAGCCTTGACCTGTTGGGCTTAGGCGATCCTTCCGCCTCAGCCTCCCAAGTAACTGGAACTACAGGCGAGCACTATCACACCCAGCCCATTTTTTAGTTTATTGTAGAGAACAGGTCTCACCAAGTTGCCCAGGCAGGTCTTGAACCCCTGAGCTCAGACAATCCTCTTGCCTCAGCCTCCCAAAATGCTGGGATTACAGGCTTGAGCCACTGTGCCTGGCCTAATATTATTATTTTATTTTTATTTTTTATTTTTTGAGTTGGAGTCTCACCCCGTCACCCCAGCTAGAGTGCAGTGGCAGGCTCATGCCACCCCAGTGTCGACCTGCTGGGCTCCGGCAATCCTTCCACCTCAGCCTTCCAAGTAGCCGGAACTATAGGCTCTCGATACCACACCTGGCTAATTTTTTATTTATTGTAGAGATGTAGTCTCACCAAGTTGCCCAGGCTGTTTTAAAACCCATGGGCTCAGGCAATTCGCTCACCTTGGCCTCCCAAAGTGCTGGGATTATAGTCATTATTACTATTATTATAATTTGAATTGGAGTCTCACGGCAGCTGCAGCTTTGACCTGCTGGGCAGGCGATCCTTCCACCTCAGCCTTCCAAGTAGCTAGAACTACAAGCATGTGCCACCACGCCCGGCTAATTTTTTGAATTTATTGTGGAGATGAGATCTCGCCAAGCTGCCCAGGTTAGTCTCAAATCCCTGGGCTCAGGCAGTCCTCTCACTTCCGCCTCCCAAAGTGTTGGAATCACAGGCATGAGCCACCATGCCTGGCTTATTAGCTATTATTATGAATCAGTGGGCCCCAAATGCATTTTCTGGGCCCAGCCCTATTTGAAAGGGCTTCCTCAAGTCAGGGAGACATGCAAAACCACGGTCATGACTGGGTGGGTGGGGGCTTGGAGCTGTGATGGGGGAGGCATCTACCCAGCCTGGGGATCAGGGAATACTCTGGAAGGCGTGAAAGTCACGTGCAGGATTGGGGGAGGGTGAGGCAGAAAGAGTGTGGGGGCCCAAGGGGCCTCTGGAGGAGGGGGGCTGAGCTGGGACAGGAAGGTTGAGCTGGTATCAGGCAGTCCAAGATGGAGGCCCACCCCGGGCTGGGGAAGCTATTTCAGGAACTGAAAGTCAGTCACTGTGGCCAGAGGCTGGCATCTAGGTGGGGCTTAGGGTGGTAAAACAGTTGAGGCTGGAGCGGGCAACAGGCCTCGCCAGTGAGGCTGGGGGCTGAGGTGTGAGCGAGTTTCACCATCCGTGAAGGTCGAAGGAAGACATCTCGGTTGTGGCTTGAGACTAGAGTCAGGCAGGGCATGGGGGTGCCCCAGGCCAGAGAGGGGGGAATCTGAACCCGTGATGTCCTGGGCTGCCTCTCAGAGAGGTGCAGGTTGGAGTGGACAGTGGGGTGACTTCTCCCTACTATGCGACCCAGACTCAAATTATAATAATGTAGAGATGAGATCTTGCCAAGTTGCCCAGGTTGGTCTCAAATCCCCAGGCCCAGGTAGTCGTCTCACTTCCGCCTCCCAAAATACTGGAATTACAGACGTGAGCCACCACGCCTGGCTTATTAGCTATTATTATGAATCAGTGGACCCCAAGTGCATCTTCTGGGCCCGACCCAGAGCAAGAGGAGAGCAGGAGACATCAGGGAGACCCAGGCTGTCAGCTGAACTGAAAGTTGGGGGCCCCGGGGGATGACAGTCCCAGCAAGTCACCAGAGACGAGGCACATGGAGGGGCCAGCCCTGCCCTTCCAGCTAAACTTCCGAAGCCCGCCCACCTGTCTTTTTCCTGTTAGATGAGCCGCCAAGTGTGGAAACTGACATGGCAAGAGGGCGCCCCCTTCTGGCCGGGAGGTGGAGGTGCTGACTCAGGATGGTCATGGTCTAGGTCAGGTCAGCATCACAGAAGGTCCTGGCCGTGATGGAGATGTCAGTACAAGGTGGCAGGAGTCAGGTGGCCCGAGGGAGCTCCACGGAGGAGGGTCTGAGAGGCGGAAGGAGAGCCTTCACCCCCAACTCACCCTGTGAGGCCAGAGTTACCAGCCCAGCCCCGGGAAGGAAGACTCAGAGGGGTGTGGATGGACCCAGATCTCAGGGTCAAAGAGGGCTAAGACCAGGGCCTTTGCTTGAGGAGGCATTTTTCCTGGAAGGAGGTGGGGCTGGTGGTTCTGTGCACGCAGACTGGAGAAGCAGCTGGGGCAAGCAGCTCCTCTCTTCTGTGTGTGGGAGGCCCTGGCTGGCCCCAGGCCAGGGCTGTTGGGGAACCCTGCGCAGCCCTCATAGGCCCCTTCCTCCGCAGGAAGGCCCGGGCGCTGGCCCCAGCCCTGCCCCTGGCCCCAGCCCTGCCCCTGGCCCAGCCACAGCTGCAGCCTCTCAACAGCCCCCCAGGTGAGCAGTGGTAGCAGGTCAGCTCTGGTTGCTCACATAATCCTGGGCTGGGACTTCCTGGGGAGGTGGCCATTGGGGACACCTGAGCCTGGTTTCTGTTTGCAGGTGGGAGTCCCCCCGCCGAGGAGCCGCCCCCAAGCCCAGGGGAGGAGGCTGGGCTGGTAAGCAGGGCTGGTGGGAAGAGCTGATGGGTGGGTGCTTCCTAGGCGGGGCCTGGGCTGAGCCCACCCTGTCCTCTGTCCCCCTTTCTGCCCCTAGCAACGGTTCCAGGACACAAGTCAGTATGTGTGTGCCGAGCTGCAGGCCCTGGAGCAGGAACAGCGGCAGATAGACGGGCGGGCGGCCGAGGTGGAGACCCAGCTGAGAGGCCTCATGGAGTCAGGTGGGCCAGGCATCTGGGGTCCCCTCCCCAACACTTGCTGCTAGACCTGCTCAGCCCTGCAGCTCTTCTTGCCCCTGGGAGGAGCCGGGAAGAGGCACTGCTGGGATCGGCATCCCCACTTTACAGCGGGGCACACTGAGGCCCTGGCTTCTGGGATGCCCCAGGGGGGCCAGGCCCCTCCCCCAACACCGGGGTCAGGAGGCAGGCCTGGTGACTGTCCCTGCCCGATTCAGGTGCCAACAAACTGCAGGAGGAGGTTCTGATCCAGGAGTGGTTCACCCTGGTCAACAAGAAGAATGCTCTCATACGGAGGCAGGACCAGCTTCAGCTTCTGTGAGTCCCGACCTGCAGCCCAGCCCTCCCCGGCTGACCCAGGGCCTGAGGAGCAGAGAGACTCTTAGCTGTTTTGGTCACAGCTTCTCACTGCTTTCTTTCCACAAAAATCATCTTTTTTTTTTTTTTTTTTTTTTTTTTTTGAGTTGGAGTCTTACTCTGTTGCCCAGACTGGAGTGCAGTGGCCGCTCCTGGCCACTGCAACCTCGACCTGCTGGGCTCCAGCGATCCTTCCTCCTCAGCCTTCCAAGTAGCG
>NW_007098660.1:62184-62982 GCF_000164805.1 Carlito syrichta | reverse complement strand
GGAAGACTGAGGCAGAAGGATCGCCTGAGCCCAGCAGGTCAAGGCTGCGGTGGCCATGAGCGTGCCACTGCACTCCAGTCCGAGCAGCAGAGTGAGACTGAAAAAATATGTTAACGATGGGATCTCACTGTGTTCTCAGGCTGGTCTCGAACTCCTGTCCTCAAGCAGGCCTCCCACAACCTCTCAAAATGCTGGGATTACCAGCATGAGTCACTGTGTCCAGTACATTTTTTTTAACTTTTAATTTTAAAGATGTGGGGTACAATTCAGGGATAGGTATACAAATGTTCATTAGGCAGGTACCCTTGTCAATGGAACGTAGTGCATTTTGAAAAAATATTGCTCAGCCATCATATTACTGTTTTTGTTCTATCCAGTTTCTTGTATAAAGTGTAAAAAACCTTAAATGAGCACTGTTTTTCCTAATGAAAAAACCAAGACCCAGAGCTGTCCCTGTACAGTAAAGAAAAATGAAGCCCAGAGAGATTCCCAAGGGGTTGGGAAGCCACACTCCATGGTCACTGCCTTTCTCATCTTGCTTGGAAGAGGCTGCTTTGTCTAACTTTTACATTTGGGGTCACTTTTCCGAATAATTTTAGTCTAATACTTCCTGTTTGTGAGTCATGTTCATCCAAGTAATCCCTCTGGGTTTTTATTTTTTTTTATTTTTTGAGTTGGAGTCTCACTCTGTCACCCGCTCCCGGCCACTACAGCGTCTACCTGCTGGACTCCGGTGATCCTTCTGCCTCAGCCTTCCAAGTAGCTGGAACTACAGGCGCGCGCTACCACGCTCGGCTA
>NW_007098660.1:61349-61978 GCF_000164805.1 Carlito syrichta | reverse complement strand
CGAGGTGGGAGGATCACTTGAGCCCAGGCATTCGAGATCAGCCTGGGCAACACAGTGAGACCTCATCTCCATCAAAAAAAAAAAGAAAAAATTTAAAAATTAGCAGGGCTTAGGGGCATGCACCTGTAGTAGTCCCAGCTATTCAAGAGGCTGAGGTTGAAGGATCACCTGAGCCCAGGAGGGAAGGGCTGCGGTGAGCCAGGATGGTGCCACTGCACTCCAGGCTGGGCAACACAGTGAGACCCCGGCTCAAAAAAAAGGGGGTAGCTGGTAGAGGTGCAACTTAGACATCTAGCCATCGGGGAATGGTTGAAAGAAAAGATAATTGCCGGGCTCGGTGGCTCAGCCTGTAATCCCGTGCCTTTGGGAGGACGAGGTGAGTGGATTGTCTGAGCCCGCGGGTTCGAGACCCGCCTGGGCAGCAAGACCTCATCTCTACAATAAATCAAAAAATCAGCTGGGCGTGGTAGCGCATGCCTGTAATTCCGGCTACTCGGAAGACTGAGGCGGAAGGATCACCAGAGCCCAGCAGGTCGAGGCTGCGGTGGCCGGGAGCGGCCACTGCACTCCAGTCTGGGCGACAGAGTGAGACTCCAACTCAAAAAAAAAAAAAAAAAAAGATAATTGAG
>NW_007098660.1:59893-60434 GCF_000164805.1 Carlito syrichta | reverse complement strand
GCCCCACTGACGGGGCGGCCGCACGCGGTATTTATTTGTCCCCTGGTGAGAGGGTTGGCTTGGGGACGGCCGCCCAGCACCCTCCTCCCCTTCCTGTTCTCCCGAGCAATAAAGTAGGACACCAGGCGGCACCAGCGCCGGCCCTTTCTCTGCTGGACCTGGGCTCGCCATGGTCGGAGGAGGGTGGGCAGAGGCGGATGAGGTTGACGCTGCATTCCAGGTGGGGCTCTGACGATGGCTGATCGCTGCATAGAGGTCCCATTTGAAGGACAGCACAGGGCCGGGCTTGGTGGCTCAGCCTGTAATCCCAGCACGTTGGGAGGCTGAGGCAAGTGGATTGCCTGAGCCCGCGGGTTCGAGACTTGCCTGGGCAACTTGGCGAGACCACATCTCTACAATAAATCAAAAACTAGCCGGGCGTGGTAGCACACGCCTGTAGTTAAGGCTGAGGCGGAAGGATCACCGGAGCCCAGCAGTTTGAGGCTGCAGTGGCTGGGAGCATGCCACTGCACTCCAGCCTGGGCGACAGAGTAAGACTCCA
>NW_007098660.1:53531-59873 GCF_000164805.1 Carlito syrichta | reverse complement strand
CCATTCTTGGCTGCTTCCTCTTCAGCCTCCGCCTTAAAGGAGCCAAACTGGCTCATCTGACCCCTGTCAGCAAGCCGGGGCCTGTCCCAAGGCGGGGACTGTGGGCGGCAGGCTGCTCAGAGCCAGTTCATCCTGGCCTAGGATGCCACCTTGGTCCTCGGCAGTCCCTGCGCCCCTGGACCCGAAGAATGTCACCAAGGCCTGGACCTGCGGCAGCTCCGAGAAGGTCTCCACGGCCAGCAGCATGGCCAGGAGCCCTAGGAGCAAGTAACCTGGGGAGGAGAGGTTACTCGGACAGCACTTGGGGTGATGTTGCCACCCTCCGCCTCCCAGCATGGTGACCCGCCCTGGCATCTGGCGCCACTCACACTCCTCTTAGGCTGCCACCAGGATTCTTCACACTCCAACTCCCATGCCATGTCCTGGTTCCCTCCACCCGTAAAGCTCAGCCACCCCATGGCTTATGGGGTCCAGGCTTCTTCCCCTCCCCCACACGTCTCAGGCGGCCGCACTCACCGAGAAGTGCCAGCTGGCCGAGGTGGTAGATCGCCGGATGCAGCCCACGGCCATGGCTGGGCAGGAGGTCACCCAGGCCGATGGTGCTGAGCGACCCAAAGCAGAAGTAGATGGCCTCGAGCAGGCTGCAGTCGCCCTGCAGAGCCCACAGCACCAGCGCTGGCAGCAGCACGAAGGTGCCGGCCACCAGCAGGCCCAGTCCAGCTGCCTGCAGCAGCGCTGCCCTGGGTGGTGACAGCTGCCAGCGGGCCGCCACCCAGGCCCCTGGGCGGCTGAGTGCAGGCAGCAGGCAGTGGCGGAGGGTGGCCACAAGGGCTAGGGAGGCTGGCAGCCCCAGGACTGCGTAGATCACACAAAAGGCCTTTCCGCCTGCGGACAGCGGGGCCATGTGGCCGTAACCTGGAGGAGAGAGAGGGTGGGTGGTGAGCTTGGGTGGGATACCTGTGGGGGCAGGTGGGGTCCGGCTTCCCCCATGTCGCCTTCTGCAGAAGGCTGCCCTCTGGTGGCCGGAATTGCATGAACCATTCGGGCCCATGTCCTGTCTGGCTTCGCCCCTCGATCACTGGGTGTCCTGGGCAAGTCCCTTAGCCTCTCTGGGCCACCCTTTACTGGAAAATGAGAGGATTAAAGAAGACAGTTCTGGCCGGGTGCAGTGGCTGATGTCTGTCATCCCAGCATTTTGGGAGGCCAAGGCGAGAGGATTGCCTGAGACCTGAGGTTCGAGACCAGCCTGGGCAACTTGGTGAGACCTCGTCTCTACAATAAATCAAAAGATTAGCCGGGCATAGTGGCGTGCGCCTGTAGTTCTGGCTACTAAGAAGGCTGAGGCGGAAGGAGTTCTGGCTACTAAGAAGGCTGAGCAGCAGGCCGATGCTGGGGTGGCCATGAGCGTGTCACTGCACACCAGTCTGGGCGACGGAGTGAGACTCCAACTCAAAAAAAAAAAAGACAGTTCCTTAGGCCTTTTGAAGCAGGTACAATTCTGAGGATTGCTGCCCGGCTTTCCGAGAGATTCTACAGCTCTGCCCTTAACTGACTTCAAATTCCCAACCGGTGGATGTTACCCACTCTTTCATTCCCAAGTGTGTATCGCGTTATCCTGTGTGCCGGGCCTTGTACTAGAGTCTGAGCTGCCCAGATCCTGCCCTTTGGTGGGGGAGACAGGCAGAGAAATCAGTCCTGATGCTTGCCACGAAGGGCTGCAGACAGGCAGCTTGCAGCAGGGACCAGCGAGGCAGGAAAGCGCGTGCAGGGCAGGGAGGGACTGGAGGGCAGGGCATGCTGTGAGAACAGGATCGGCTAGTCCAGAGATAGCACTCAGTGTCTACGGGAGCCCCATGGGAGATGAGAGGGAGTGGTGGGGAGTGGGGTGGACCGGAGAGCACCGTCCAGCCAGTATGTTGCCTTGCGGGAATTCCGGCTCAGTTGAATGGATTTCCTGATTTTCCAAAATAAGTTGGAAAGTCAGACTTCAATTCAAACAATCTTTAGGCACTTTGTATATTAAAAATATAGCAGCTCACAACTGTAATCCCAGCACTTTGGGAAGCAGAGGCGGTGAGAGGACTACCTGAGTGCAGGGTTTGAGAATAGCCTGGGCAACTTGGCAAGACTTCATCTCTACAGTTAATCAAAAAGTTAGGCAGGCATGGTGGCACGCATCTGTGGTTCTAGCTACTTGGAAGACTGAGGTGGGAGGATGGCCTGAGCCCAGCAGTTCGAGGCTGCAGTGGCCATGACCGTGTCACTGCACTCCAGCCTGGGTGAAGTGACTCCAACTCAAAAAACAAAAAACCCCCAAAAAACTAGGACTATGAGTTCCATGGCTTTATTTCTCCGGGCCTATGCGCAAGCTGTCGCCTCTGCCAGGACTTCCCTCCTCCCTGTCTGTGGCCCTCTTGCCTCCGCTAACATCTCAGCAGGCCCTCTCCCTCCCCCTCCCAAGTTCATGGTCCTGAGCTGTGCTCCCTGGGTTCATTCCGTTCTCCATCCCCAGATCTATCCCCCTGTGTTGGGTTCCCTGCCTCGTCTAGGCCCATGGGGTCTGGGCACCGCTCCTGGCTCTCAAAGGGTGCCTGGGGGTGGGGCTGGGGAGGCCCCGCCCCTCCTGGCAGCTGAAGTGGAGGCACCAGTTGGGGTGTGTTGGTGTGGGGAGCCCCGGCTGTGACATAGGGCCCGATAGGGCCTGGGCTCCCTCTGTCTGGTACTTAGGGACGGGGAAGGGCTGCATCCTGGGGACCCCAAAAAGCAAGGGCCCCAGGAGCCCCCTGGATCGGGCTGCCTGGCGGCCTTACCCGTGGTGGTGAGGATGCTGGCAGTGAAGAGGAGGGCCGAGGGCAGGTCCCAGTTCCTGACCTCAGAGCCGTTGCCCGGGCTGGAGACCCCATGGGCCTGGGCTGCCAGGGCAGTGCCCAGCAGTTCCTCCAGTTCTCTGGGTGGCAGGCAGGCCCCGTGCATGGCCTTGAAGTTGGCCAGCTCCGCCCTGAGCTCGGCCTGGAGCCTGAGTGCTGGGGGCCCCTCCAGGGCCTGGAGCACGGCAGCCCCAAGCCCCAGGGCCAGCAGGTAGGCCACAACCAGGAGCCCGTAGCGGGCCCAGGGCCTCAGACCCCCCATGGCGTGCAGCCGAGTCTGGGGTGCCGTGGGAGCTGCCTGCTCTTCTAGAGGCACCTGGGAGGGGCCCGGCAGGGCGGGGCCGGGAGGAGGCGCTGCGTGGGTGGCTGGGACCCAGCCGTGGCTGAGTGTGAACGGGGAACTGGGTCAGTCCTCCCAGGATCTGGGGGTAAGACGTTATTAGCCCATTTTACGGAAGCCAGGGAGGGGTGGGTAGCGGAAGGCTGCTGTGGTGAGGGGAGGGGAGAGTGGGGAGGGGAGGGTGAGGAGGTGAGGCCTAGAGAGGGTCCCACACTCACTCAAGGTCACGTTCACCCAGGCACCCATACCCCATTCGTTCATTCATTCATTCATCCAAGAGCCCAGGTCCTGAGGACACCAGGGAAGAGAACAGACATGGGTCCCTTCCCTCTTGGAGTTCACACAAGAAACCTCTTAGCAAAGAAGCGTGACAACTTCCCATCGTCAGAAATTCCATGAAGGATCAGCCCTGGGTGATGGGAGAGCTCTGGGGGGAAGGGTGGCCCCCCAGGAAAGCTCCTTGAAGGAGGGGCCGTTTCTGCTGGGCCATCAGAACAAGCCAGTCAAGGTGGCCTGGGGTGTGGGAGCCAAGGTGAGCTTGGGGTCCAGCTGTGGTGGGTGGGGGTGGGGGTGGGGAGGTGTTTAAGGACACAGACCCTTGACAAGTGTGGTCCAGGGAGGCCTGCAGGGGCTTGGATGGAATGATGGTGGCCGAGGGGTGTGGTGAGAGGAATGGGCGGGGTTGGGATGGACCGGGTGGGGGCGGGGCTGGTGAGGTAAGGAGAGGGTGCCCTGGCCAGATGTTCTTCCTGATAACCCTCTGTGCCCGCCCTGCTGACTGCCCTGGAGCGGCAGATGTCTGGCTGCCGTGAGTTGCTCAGGGGCGTGCAGGGACAGGCCCTGACTCCCATAACCACTGAGGGGCTGAGGACAGAGGCCGAAGGAGGCCCTCCCCAGGGCACAGTGTGGGAGTGGGAGTCTGCAGAAACCCCAAGGCAGTGTTAAGATAACTGTCCCGGGTGCCAGGTGCCACAGATGACCCTGCTAGGAGGTGGGTGCTTATTCTTCCTGTGTCCAGACTATGGGATAGGAGAGACCAACCCAGGGCAAGCCCGGGGGGCTTCTGGTTCAGAAAGATACCAGGGGTGGGGGCAGCATGGCTAGGGAGGGTGTTCTAGGGAGGTGACATTACGGCTGGGCCCAGAGGCTAAGCAGGGACTCCCGCAGCAATTGCCTGACAGGAATGGCTTGTGAAAAGACAGAGTTGAAAAGCCCTGACAAGGGCGTGGGTGAGGTGGGCGTGTGTGGGTGCGGGGGAAGCCAAGAAGGGCCCTGAGTGACCAAAGCTGGTGGACCTGGTCTGAGGAGAGGTGTGCAGTACAAGGAATCCCAGTCTAGGCCCAGGCCGGCATCCACTGTGTTGGGGGGGGGCATGAGACACCAGGGTCACGCGACAGACTGGGTCTCCTGGTTACCTCCAAGAAAGGTGACAGGCTGCACTTGGGGAGACAGCTTTCGAGTTTATTTGGCTTCATTGGATCCCGAGGCAAAGGCCCCAACCCTGGCTGGGGAAGCAGAAAGGCACCCAGAGAGCCCCAGCCCCAGGGAACCCCCAGGGCAGTGGGGTCCAGGCACTAAACCCCAGGGCAGGGTCCTCAGTAGCAGGACTTGGTCAAAAGTGCTGGTGGCAGCTGAGGCTGGCCCCTCCCCCCTGCACCGCCCCTCCTTCCCGCACCTCCCGGAGGGCAATTCCCTGAGACAGGCTCTGGTCCTCCCAACCAGCTGGGCACAGTGGCGGGCCCCAGGGGGCAGGTAAGTTGGGGGGACCTATAGGTTGCAGGTGTGGGGGGGTGCAGCCCCCCATCCAGTGTGAAGGCTTCCTGTGCAGTGTAGTGTTCCTGACCCCCAAGAGGGGCGGGGTCCCTGGGGGAAACTGAGGCAGCCACAGAGGCCGGCCCGGCTCCCGTTCCAGTGTATACTGTGGCCCCTCTCCGACAGCCGGAGCGTCGGGGAGCGGCCTGGCCCACTCAAGGCCCCGCCTCTGGCACCCACGGGGCCTGAGCACCCACGTCTTTGGTCTGTGCCCTGCAGTCCTGGGGTCCCCCCCGGAAGGGGTTGGCAGGTGGGGAGTCCCAGAAGGGGTCTGAGTCCGGGAACAAGGTCCAGGGTGCCCGGCGGGGTGTGGGCTGCGGTGAGGGTAGGGGTGAAGCTCGTGGTCCGGCTGACACAAAGCTCCATGGGTCGATGCGGCTACGAAGGGGTGAGGGCCGAGGTCTGCTGATGAGGCCCAGGGGCGGTGAGCGCGGGGTTCCTGGGGTGCCGGGAGCGGAGCGTGATATCCCTGGTGGGGGTGAGACGGTGCCTCCTTGTGAGGGGAGGAAAGAAACAGGGTGATGCCGCTGTCGCAGGAGCACTGCCTCCTAGGCCTCGGTTTCCCCATCTGTACAGTGGAGCGACCTGACTCAACTTCCAGGGCCCTTGATGCTCTGTGGTGCATCTGTTTATTCTGATGTGGTTTAGAGGCCTTTGGAGCAGAACTGCGTGGACTCAGATCCCAGCCCTGCCACTTACTAGTCGTGGAGCCACAAGTCCCTTAATCTTTGCCTTAATTTCTTCAACTAGAAAGTGGATATCATACTTAGTTCCCAGGCTATGACAATTAAAGGAGACAATCTCTTGAAAGCACTGCCAACAGCACTTGGCACAAGTAAGCAACCCATAGGAGTTTGCTGCTATTATTATTACTTCTCGCCAGGCAGGGTGGCTCACGCCTGTAATCCTGGTTTGGGAGGCCGAAGTGGGAGGATCGCTTGAGGTGGGGAGTTCAAGACCAGCCTGGACAACATAGCAAGGCCTGTCTCTTTTTATAATTAAAAATAAATTCATCAATAAAAGCTCTATTGTTTTGCAATGGGCTTAGCCCACTGGATGGCTTAGAACTTGGAACTTAGCTCCCCCCATATGACCCCAGTGCCCCAGAGGCCCGGTTTGGGGGTCCAGCAGATGGCTGTGGCCCTGGCCTTGCCTCCCGGCCCCTCCATTCCTCCCCTGTCTGGCGGCCATCTCGACTCGGCGCAGCAGGCTGGCCTCGGTCACTCACCGCGGGTCTCCTCCTCCCGCCGGGGGCTCTTGGCTGACCGCTGGCCCGCAGGGACACCCAGGTCCAGCAGCAGGGGCGCAGGGGAGGGCGGGGCG
>NW_007098660.1:49510-53328 GCF_000164805.1 Carlito syrichta | reverse complement strand
TCCGGGCTCGGCCGCGGGGGGTTACCTGCGGGAGCGGACGGGGCAGGTTGGGCCGTGCCTGGGGCATCTTCCGGGTGGGGGCCCGGGACCCCCCAGGGACCTTGGAGCAAGACAGTTCTGCGCCCCACCGGCATCTTCCAGGGCTTTCCTGGTCCCCCAGTCCAGTGTCTCCCGGTCGCACACATATCACACATTCCCACCTTTTTTTTTTGGTGAGTTGGAGTCTCACTCTGTCGCCCAGGCTGGAGTGCAGTGGCACGCTCCCGGCCACCGCAGCCTCAACCTGCTGGGCTCCGGCGATCCTTCCGCCTCAGCCTTCCAAGTAGCCGGAACTACAGGCACGCGCCCCTACGCCTGGCCAATTTTTTATTTATTGTAGAGACAAGGTCTCACCAACTTGCCGGGGCAGGTCTCCAACCTAGGGACTCAGGCAATCCTCTCGCCTCGGCCTCCCAAAGTGCTGAGATGACAAGCTGAGCCACCAAGCCCGGCCACATTCTGGCCTTTCGTAAGAAGGAGGGCAGTGCGGGCCAAGGAACCAGCAGGGCAAAGCCTGGGAGGCGGCCAGGGGCCCTGAGCCCAGAGACGTCAGGAGGGGAGTCAAAAAGATGGCAGGCCCAGGCTAGATCACAGTGGGCCTCAGTGGCCATCATGGGCAGCCAGGGGCAAGGCTGGCACCATCCACTGCGACCAGCACCCTGTACTCTGGGCCCACCCCTTCCTAGCTGGGCAGCTAGGCCCTCTGTCCACCCATCCCCACTCCGGCTTATAGGAAGCACACAGGTCAACTGCAGCATCCACAAAAGCCCTGAGGAGCACGTGTCCCTGTTCCGATTTCAGAAACAAGGAAACAGGCCCACGGGGTCAGCGCCTTGCCCAAGGTCACAGCTGGTGTATAGAGCCGTGTTTGTGTCAGGGCTGAGCTGAATGGTTTAGGGGCATTATGCTGTCTGACCCTCATGCCCCAGGGGCTCCAGGCTCAGAGAGGTTAATCACTTGCGTAAGGCTGTACAGCCAGTGAGGGGTGGAGCGTCAGAGTCTCCTCTCTGCCATTTCCCAGCCAGACTCTGCCCTAGATTTCAAGATATCCGTGTCCTACCTTCAAGCCTAGGGTTGCTGGACTCCATCCTAGACCGCCTAGGGCAGGGATGGGAACCCGTCACTAAGGAGATAGGGGCGTCTAAGATGGCTTCCCTCAAGCCTGATACTGTCAGATTCCTTCTTGGCTCTAAAGCCTGCCATGGCTCTCCAGGGCCACGAGAAGAAAGTCTGGCCTCCTTGGCTGGGTTTTCAAAGCCTGCCCTCCTAGCGCCTTGTCTTTCCCTTCCTCCTTGGGCCAGGAGTGGAGTGAGCTTGCCTGGGATGGAGCACTGAGTTGTCTGGTGGGGGAAGATGTCCAAGGCTGGGAAAAGTGAGCTTTGCCAGGACCAAACACTTGGCTCAGAGTCCCCGCTGTTAGCCACAACCCTCACTCAGACTCTGCCTCTTATCTCGCCCTGCCCCATCCTTGGCCACTGCCACTCAGGCAAGGGCCGAGGGAGTCCTTCTAAAATGCAAAACTGCCGGGCATGGTGGCTCACACCTGTCATCCCAGCACTTTGGGAGGCCAAGGCGAGAGGATTGCCTGAGCCCAGGGGTTCAAGACCAGCCAGGACAACTTGGCAAGACCTTGTCTCTGCAATAAATCCAAAAATCAGCGAAGCATGGTGGTGCGCACCTGTAGTTCCAGTTACTTGGAAGGCTGAGGCAGAAGGATTGCCGGAGTCCAGCAGGTTGAGGCTGCAGTGGCTGCCATGAGCACTCCAGCCTGGGCGGCAGAGTGAGACTTTGACTCAAAAAAACCAAAACAAAACAAAACATCATTTCCAGACCCCTCCTGAGCTGGCTCCAGCCTACTTTCCCAGTCTCGTTCACTCATTCATTCAACAAACATCTACTGGCTCAGGTGCCAGGGGATACAGGCCTGGCTCCTGCCCTCCTAGCAAGCTCTGAATCTCCCTAAGTTTTCTCTTCCTCGGGTCTGGTGAGCCACGCCTGTGCACACACTATTTCCTTTGCCTGGCTCACCTGTCCCACCTCAGCTTTCAGTGACCTCTTATTCACTATCCAAGACCCGGCTGGGAGGTCACCTCCTCTGTGAAGCCTTCCCAGATCCCCCTGAGCCCGTGCAGTTATTGTTCATGCTGTGTCTTATATAGTCTCTACTGGACTTGTTTATTTATGAATCTGCCTCCTTTACTAGACTAGGCTGTCTCTGAGGTCAGGGCGGGGTTATCTCTAACACTCTGGTGCCTGGCTCATAAAATGCATTAATTCATGCTTTGGGAGGCTGAGGTGAGTGGATTGCCTGAGCTCGCGGATTCGAGACCAGCCTGGGCAACTTGGCGAGACCTCATCTCTACAATAAATCAAAAAATCAGCCGGGCATGGTAGCACGTGCCTGTAATTCTGGCTACTTGGAAGGCTGAGGCAGAAGGATCGCACGAGCCCAGCAGGTCGAGGCTGCAGTGGCCGGGAGCAGCCACTGCACTCCAGTCTGGGCGACAGAGTGAGACTCCAACTTAAAAAAAAAAAAAAAAAAAACGCATTAATTCCTGTTTGATGGAAGAATCTATTTTTCTTTCCTTTTTTTTTTTTAGTTGGAGTCTCATTCTGTTGCCCAGGCTAGAATGCAGTGGCATGCTCACAGCTACCACCTGCTAGATTCAGGCGATCCTCTGTCTCCACCATCCAAGTAGCTGGCACCATAGGCATGCACCACCATGCCCGGTTGATTTTTTTTATTTATTGTAGAGACAAGGTCTCACCATGTTGCCCAAGCTGGTCTCGAACCCCTGAGCTCTGGTATCCTCTCACCTCTGCCTCCCAAAGTGCTGGGATTACAGATGTGAGCCACTGTGCCCAGCTAGAATCCATTTTTCTAATTTTGGCCCCACATGAGGTGATCGTTATTAGCCCATTTCAAAGGCGAAGAAACTGATCACTTATAGTGAGCTTAAACAAAAGTTTAAACAGAGGAGAGGAAAGCATGTTTGCAATAAGAGAAATGAAGGCCGGGCAAGAAAAATGAAATGAAGGCTGGGCACGGTGGCTCATACCTGTAATCCCAGCACTTTGGGAGGCTGAGGTGGGAGAACTGCTTGAGCCCAGGAGTTCAAGATCAGCCTGGGCAATATAGCAAGACCTCGACTCTACAAAAATAAAATAACATAAATCAGCCAAGCATGGTGGCATACACCAGTTAGTCCCAGTGACTCAGGAGGCTGAGGTGGAAGGACAGTCTGAGCCCAGAAGTTTGAGGCTGCAGTGAGCTATGATTGTGCCACTGCAGCACTCCAGCCTGGGTGACAGAGTGAGACCCCGACTTGGGAAAAAAAAAGAGAGAAATGAGACAAAGGAAGAGAAGGCAGCCCATAAAATGAGAGAACAGACACCCCTGCCATCCACGGCCTGAGAAACTGAGGTTCCAAGAGGTTAGTGACTTCTCCAGGGCGATCTGGCTAGGATCTGAATTTGCCTCTAACTTCCTGGCCATAAGAGTTGCCAACCCTGCTGTTTAGGAGAAAGCAACACGGCCATGCTTGACCCAGAGAGGAAGGTGAAACTGCTTCCATGGAACCTAACAGAGAGGACACGCCACGTGGCAGTTAGTAGCTCCTAGGGCAGTTTCTGTCAGTGTAGACTAAATGTGTCCTGCCAGCCAGCATCCCAGGGGCTAGAGCAATCAGCTAGGGACAGGGTGGGTGGGGGAATGTGGCCCTCCAATGGTGTGGCTTATGCCTAGGACAATTTCTTTTTTTTTTTGGAGTTGGGAGTCT
>NW_007098660.1:44655-49286 GCF_000164805.1 Carlito syrichta | reverse complement strand
TTTTTTGATTTATTGTAGAGATGAGGTCTCGCTGCCCAGGCGGGTCTCGAACCCGTGGGCTCAGGCAATCCACTCACCTCAGCCTCCCAAAGGCGTGGGATTACAGGCTGAGCCACTGAGCCCGGCTTTTTTTTTTTTTTGAGTTGGAGTCTCACTCTGTTGCCCAGGCTGGAGTACAGTGGCATATTCACGGCCACTGCAGCCTCAACCTGCTGGGCTCAGGTGATCCTTCTGCCTCAGCCTTCCAAGTAGCTGGAACTACAGGCACGTGGCACCACACCCAGTTAATTTTTGATTTACTGTAGAGATGAGGTCTCACCAAGTTGCCCAGGCTGGTCTCAAACCCATGGGCTCTGGCGATCCTCTCACCTTGGCCTCCCAAAGAGCTGGGATTATAGGTGTGAGCCACCACACATGGTCCCCTGGGACAATTTCTTTCTTTCTTTTTTTTTTTTTTTTTTTTTGAGTTGGAGTCTCACTCTGTCACCAGGCTGGAGTGCAGTAGCATGCTCACGGCCACTGCAGCCTCGACCTGCTGGGTTCAGGCAATCCTTCTGCCTCTGATTGCAAGAAGCTGGAACTACAGGCGGGCACCACCAAGCCTAGATAATTTTTTTTTTGAGTTGAAGTCTCACTCTGTCGCCCAGGCTAGAGGGCAGTGGCATGCTCACAGCCACCACAGCCTCGACCTGCTGGGCTCACGCGATCCTTCTGCCTCAGCCTTCTAAGTAGCTGGAACTAGAGGTGCACGCTACCACACCCAGCTAATTTTCTTCTTTTTGATTTATTGTAGAGATGAGGTCTCACCATGTTGCCCAGACTGGTCTCGAACCCACAGCTCAGGCCATCCTCTCACCTCTGCCTCCCAAAGTGCTGGGATTACAGCCTTGAGCCACCGTGCCTGGCTTAATTTTTAAATTTATTGTAGAGACGAGGTCTCATCAAGTTACCAGGCTGGTCTCGAACCTGTAGGCTCAGGCAATCCTCTCACCTCTGCCTCCCAAAGTGCTGGGATTACAGGCATGAGCCACCGTGCCCAGTCTGCCTGGGACAATCTCACAGGGTCTGGGACCTCTGTGAGTCCCCATTACCTGATTCTCAGCTGGGTTTCTGACTTTGTGGGTGGTCACGAGGTCATGGGCAGGTATTCTCGTGGACCCAGGCAGGAGCTGGAATGTGGGCTTTGTCTAGGAGAACTACATGCTCAGCTGGTGACTTGGCTGGGGCAGGTGGCATCCTTTCAGGTAGAGGGGCAAACCTGAGCAGGATGGGACCCAGGCATTTGTGTCCCTGCCCCTGGGAGTCCAGGGAGGGCAAGGCCGAAGGGTTCTGCAGAAGGGTCTGGCATTTCTTTAACGTATACACCTTGCTGGGTGCAGTGGCTCATGCCCGTAATCCTGTTATTTTGGGAGGCTAAGGCAGGAGGATCACTTGAGCCCAAGAGTTCCAGACCAGCCTGGGCAACAGAGTGAGACCTTGTCTCTACAAAAGAAAAATCAAAAACTTAGCCGGGCGTGGTGGCACACTTCTGTAGTCCCAGCCACTCGGGAGGCTGAGGCAGAAGGAATACCTGAGGTCAGGAGATCGAGGCTGTGGTGAGCCATTGCACTCCAGCCTGGGCAACAGATTAAGACCTTGACTCAAGAAGTGAAAAAACAGCTGGGCTCGGTGGCTCAGCCTGTAATCCTGCGCTTTGGGAGGCTGAGGTGAGTGGATTGCCTGAGCCCGTGGGTTCGAGACCTGCCTGGACAACTTGGCGAGACTGCATCTCTACAATAAATAAAAAATTAGCCAGGTGTGGTAGCGTGCGCCTGTAGTTCCAGCTTACTTGGAAGGCTGAGGCGGAAGGATCGCCGGAGCCCAGCAAGTCGAGGCTGCGGTGGCCGGGAGTGGCCACTGCACTCCAGTCTGGGCGACAGAGTGAGACTCCAACTCAAAAAAAAAAAAGGAGTGAAAAAACAAACACAAACACACCTGGGTGGACAGGATCTCCATCCTCCATTGACTCCTCTGGCCGGGTACCCTCTAGAACAGGTGAATCCGGGTACCCTCTAGAACAGGTGAATCCAAGAAGCCCCCCACAGTACAATTGCCCTTGAGGCAATGCAATTGCTGGAGAAGAAAGTGGTGGGACAGATGGGGACACCAGGGCTCTTCTGGACTCAGACAGACCTCGGTTCAAATGGCTGCTCTGCCGGGTGTCTTGCCTCAAACTACTTAGCCTCCCGTGTCTCAGTTTCCTCAACTGTAAAATGGGCCAATAATACTATCCACCTCACAAAATTACCTAGCACGTAGGAAAGACCCAATGCATGTTAGCTGCTGTTATTATTGTCGAATGTCACTCAGCTAATGGTGGAGATGACAGGTCAGTTGGGGTGGAAGGAGTCTCAATGGTTTCCTGAACAGGACTCTGGCTGTGAGCAGCATGTAGGCTGAGGGTTGTGAAGATGGTCCCTGGTTGCACTGGAATACACAGGCAAGGGAGGCCATAACTTTCTCGCCTCTGCTAGGGCTGGGCTGGGATGAGTCCTTATCCCCCTGATGCTGGAGACTTGCTCTCTGCCCCACACTTGAGTGTCCTAAGCAGTCTGTATGTGACAGACCCTTTCTTCAAGTGAAAGTTCCAAGGAGCCCTACCATGGATCTCAGTTCACGTCCTTAGCTGGGGGATTTAGGGAGGTTATTTTGCCTCTTGGAGTATCAGTTTCCTTATCTTTAAAATGGGGATAATAATAGTACCTCCCTCACAGGGTTGTCACTTGGGTGGGATGTTGGTGGACAGCAGTGTTGCTATCATCATGGAGAACAGAAAAGCCGTGAACTGTCCTGGATGCAGTGAGAGTGGGCCCTGGATCCTGTCTGCTCAGCCTTCTTATTCTTGCCCTGCTAGGGGCACCCCAGGGAGACTCTGAGAAGTGCAATATGGCAGATACTTACCTGGCTCCATCCCCCACAGGCAGTTTCCTTCCTTTCTGTGGACCCAGTTTCCCTTGGGTACCAAATGGGTGTACCATTTTGTCTTCCTTTCCTTCCTAGAGCCTGCTAGGGGCACAGGGGCTACCCACGGGCCCAGGAAAGAGGCCTTTGGCAGGCCAGGTCTGAACAGGGGGACGTGACTCTGGGACCTCGGAGGCCTGGGCTGTAGGCAGCTTGATCATGGGACGGCAGGTCGGACCTGGGCTCTAGGACCGACTCTGGCCTGTCTCCGCCTCAGTTTCCTCATCTCCAGAATACAAGCAATCAGGGCAGGATCCTTGTTCTGTCTGCTGGGCCCTCATGGCCTCCCCAAGGGGCCTCCAGGAGCTCAGCAAGATCCTGCTTTGGGGGTGGGGAGAACTCACCGTTGAGAGTTGGGGGTGTGGAAAGAGATCCTAAGGGGGACGAGTCATCTGAATCCAGGTACCACGTGGCCTCGTCCATGCGGGACCTTCTCCTGGTGAGAGAGGTCAAGGAGGGAGGGATGCATCTCGGGACTAGGGACAGCAGATGATAGCAGGGTGGGGGCACTCGGGCACTCACCTTCCATTCTGGGCTTCCCCAGGCTTGGGGGAACTGGGACCCCAGGCCCAGCATGCTCGCCGCTCGCCATTGCTTGAGTCCTCCAGACGTCGGGGGGACTGGCGGCCCCATGTCTGGCCTGGCTCTGCAGGTTCCACTGTGGAGGGAAGCCAGGAGGATGTGGGCTGACCCGTCTCTTCCCTCCATTATGAGTCGTCCTTCAGAGATGACTCTTAGGGGTTGAGGAGCAGGCTGGGTCCCACACCATTCCAAGGGTGAGTTTTGGGTGAGAGGCAGGTTTGGATCTTGGGGCCAGCAGTGGGGTGGGTACATGTCTAGTCCTTCAGCTGACACTTGCTGCTCAGTAGTTAGTACAGACATTTGACACCAATTGCCTAGGTCTGAATTCTGGCTCTGCTGCTTATTAGTTGCTTATCAATTAAATTATGATAACGATAATAATATCTACCTAATGTAATTATTGCAAAGAATAAAGTTAATATTAGCAAAGCATTAAGACAATGAGTAACATATAGTATCATACCATTGCTTGACTAAGAAATTAAGTAAAATGTGTGCTGCTTGGGAGACCCAGAGTTATCATTCTAGATCAATGGGGGGAAGGAGGGGAAGAGGAGGAGACAGTGGGTGGGATCCCCCTCCAGGAAAAGGTTTGACAGAGGATAAGGGCTGGGGGAAGGAGAGGAGGAGGGAGGCTAGGTTTCTTACACTGGATGGCCCGGAACCGGGGGAAGGTGGGCGAGTCCCCAGCCCCGACCTCGAAGACGTTTCTCCTCCGGTCAAGGCCGGGTGAGGCCTGCACGGTGATGCGGTGCTTGAAGTCTGAGGTTTGGGGGGAGGAGAGCAGGGTGCAGGTTTGCGGTGAAGGAGAGCCAGGACTCCAACCCGCGGGGGGCCCTGGCCGGCTCCCAGGCTACACAGGCAGTGGCAGTGGCTGTGTGGCTGTAGCCGGCCTCACTGCCTTCTCGAACCCGGGTTTTTGGATCAGGAAGGCCGATCCACCTGACCCCACCCCCGGGAGAAGAGCCCCGGACTCGGAGATTTCCCCGGAGCCGGACGCCCCGCCCCCTGGCCTTCCCAGAAGTTCCACGGCCCCGCCCCTTCCCGGT
>NW_007098660.1:37261-44334 GCF_000164805.1 Carlito syrichta | reverse complement strand
TGCGGCCGCTCGCGGTCCACCTGCTGCAGTAGCAGCGTCAGCTCGCGCTCGAACACCTCCAGCTCCCACTGGGCCAGCAGGTGCTCGCGCCGCCGCAGCTGCTCCGCCTGCGACCGCTGCTCGCGCGCCGCGCGCGTCAGCTCCTCCTCGCGGCTCAGTAGTTCCTGGCCCGGGACGGTGAAGGCGATGCAGTCAGCCTGGCACCAGACCCTGGCGCCCACGCCCCAACTCTCCGTCCCATGGGGACCGGGGGAGACACTCCCTTCCCACCCCGGGTCCCCGGCGCCTCGCACACCTTTTCCTTGGCTCGCAGCTCGTCGAAGAGGCCCTGGATTTCGCGCTTCCAGCCTTCCTGCATGGAGTGGAAGGAGTCCCGCGGCATTTCCCGCAAGACCTGAGCCTCGAGCGCCTCCAGCTGCTGCAGGATGGAGGCGAAGTCGGGTCTGCGGTGGGGGTCCTGCGCCCAGCAGTCTAGGGGCATGGCGTGGAGGGGGGCACAGAATAAGAGGTGGGGTCTGAGGGTGGGCGTGTCCTGGGCCAGGGAGCTCTGCCCCACCCCCTCCTTTCCCATTCCCGACGCCCTTTCCTCTTACCGGCCATGAGCTGTGCAAATGGCTCTGGGCAGGTGGACGGGATGGGCAGTGTGAGCTTGTTAACAGCTACGCCATAGGCCACGGCAAGACAGTCTATGCCACGGTAGGGCACCTCCCCGGTCAGCAGTTCCCACAGCAGCACCCCAAAGCTGTGGGTGAGACAAAGGGTCTGTGTCCCCTCCCCTGCCCACTGGCCTGCAAGCCACCAGGCACTAAATGGCTCGGGTCTTTCCCCCTGGGCTTGGCCTGTCTGTCCAGCTTTGGACTTCGCCACCTTTACCCTCTGCAGCCCCACAGCAGACCCTGTCCAGCCCCCGCCAAGGCCACACCTCCAGACATCGCTGCCCTTAGAGAAGGTGGAGGCCTTGATAACCTCGGGAGCCATCCAGGCATAGGTGCCCGCAGCACTCATTTGCGTGGTTTTGTGCCACTCTCGGGCCAGGCCAAAGTCGGTGATCTTCAGGGTCTTGTGCTCCATGTCGTCACCCTCAATGGGCTGCAGCAGCAAAACTAGGGAAGAAGAGGCACAGGATTGTGCAGGCATCAGGACCAGGTGGTGGGATGGGAAAGAGGTGGGAGCAAACTGTCATCTGACAGACATCCTGGCTGGGCACTAGGGGCACAGAGGGGACTCCATCTAGATCTTGTCCTGGAGAGCTCACAGCTGGAGGTGGGGTGGAATCAGACAAAATAACAACGCTGGGACACATTTTTTTTTTTTAAGTTGGAGTCTCACCGTCGCCCAGGCTGGAGTACAGTGGTGCTCACAGCCACCATAGCCTTAACCTGCTGGGCTCAGGTGATCCTTCCACTTCAGCCTTCCAAGTAGCTGGAACTACAGGCATGCGCTACCATGCCCGGCTAATTTTTTTGATTTATTATAGAAACGAGGTCTCACCAGGTTGCCCAGGCTGGTCTCAAACTCCTGGGCTCAGGCAGTCTTGTCGCCCCAGTCTCCCAAAGTGTTGGGATTACAGGCTTGAGCCACCACACCCAGCTGCTGGGACACATTTACCGACACTTCATACTCAGCCCTAGCACTCAAAAATAACCCATGAGGTAGATAATATTCCCATTTCACAGATGAGGAAACTGAGCAGGGAAATGCCTTGGCCAAGGTCACACAGCAAATAAAGCAGAGATTCCAACCTGGTCTGTGTGACTCCCAAGCCAGTGTTCTCACTTTCCCCTGACACTACACTGAATAAAGCCTGGCAATGTGTCAGGCTCTCAGCATTTGTAGCTTTAAAAAAAATTTTATGTCAGTCTTGTCACCCAGCTGGAGGGCAGTGGCATGCTGCTCACAGCCACTGCAGCCCTGACCTGGGCTCAGGCAATCCTTCCACCTCAGTCTTCCAAGTAGCTGGAACCGCAGGCGCGTGTCACCATGCCTGACTAATTTTTCGATTTATTGTAAAGACAGGTCTCGCCATGTTGCTCAGGCTGGTTTCGAACTCCTGAGCTCAGACAGTCCTCTTGCCTCTGCCTCCAAAGTGCTGGGATCACAGGCGTGAGCCACCGCGCCTGGCAACATTTGTAGCCTTAAGAGAAACTTGTGCCTTGTCGTTTTGTTGAGGCAGGAGTGTCCATAGAGCCCCCTTGGGTGGGGAGCAGGAGGGATGCTTTTGGTGAGAAAGGAAACCCAGCAGATGCCACGGGCCCCTGGGGCCCACATCACATTGTGGCTAGTGCAGCCCCTCCCAAGGGAATGACTCCAAAAGATAACGCCTGATGGAGCGGAAGGGGAGAGAAAGGGTGGGGTCTGAGAAAGTGATGGTTCTTGGCCACAAAGGCGGAGCTTGGGGCAAATGTAGGCATGGGCAGTCAGACTTGGCAGGGACTCATGGCTTTGACCCAAATGGGGCCACCATGCTCTTGAGAGGAGAAGCAGCAACTTGTAGATCTCTTGCCAGACAAGGGACAAAGTCAGGGCATGAAGGGCCCCTCTGCTTTTCTGCTCATAACCGACCGTATTGTAAAGTGACATCCAAGCCAACTATGCTTCTGAACATGTGTCAGGGCACACCCTCAGCTCTCCTCCCCAGGGCGACAGGGCTGTCATGGTGACTGCACAGGGACAGAGGGGACAGGCACCTGACCCAGCCTGGCGAGTCTGCAAGGACTTCTCTGAGGAGGAGGTAGCAGACCAGGGTGCTCACTTTGCAGGGCCTAAAGCCACAACCTGCGATCCCGCTGCTGGCCAAGCCTCTGGGCCTCAAGAGGCATCTGGCACTGCTGCCCAACCCCTCCCTGCCATCCTTGGCCCTTGAAGCCTCTGGCTGTTTGGCTCTGTTTCTGCTACAACCTCCCCCACCCTTGGCCATTTAGGGGCTGGGGCTTCTTAGAGCCTGGCCTCCCCTCAACCCCTGACCACAGCCCCTGCCATCTGATCCCCTTCCAGATGCCTCACTGGCATCTTCTACATTTGCAATTCTAGGCCAGACAGGAGTCGATCCGGCCGCCCATTGCTCTCATGACCATCTCTATTCCCACAGTTCCTTCTAATTCAGAAGGATGGTTCTGGAAATCCACCCATTTTCGTAAGCCAGACTGCGACCGAGTCTTTAGCCATTCACAAAGCTGAGGATGACAACACCCACCTCAGAGGGCTGTCATGCGTATTAAACAAAGTCACACTTCTAAAGCCTTCGCGCAGGGGCTGCATCTCGCGGGAGCATTCTAAATGTCAGCTGTCCTAGACTCCACCACTTGCTCTTCCCTCCCCATCCTCTGTCACTCTTTTTTCTTTTTTGGGTTGGAGTCTCACTCTGTCACCCAGACTGGAGTGCAATGGCACGCTCTTGGCCACCGCAGCCTCGACCTGCTAGGCTCCAGCAATTCTTCCACCTCAGCCTTCCAAGTAGCTAGAACTATAGGCGCGCACTACCACACCCGGCAATTTTTTTGATTGATTGCAGAGACGAGGTCTCGCCAAGTTGCCTGGGTGAGTCTCAAACCCATGGGCTCAGGCAGTCCACTCACCTCGGCCTCCCAAAGTGCTGGGATGACAGGCTGAGCCACTGAGCCTGGCCCTCTGTCACTCTTTACTTCCAGCTCCACCATGGCCTCTGGCCTGGCTGCTGGAGGCTCGGAGTCTGTCAAGTAAACCCGATGCAACGAGCTCATTCCAAAGGGGAACCACAACTGGCTGGGGACAAGCGGGTGGACTGGGAGCCAGCACCCTCCCCTGCTGCCAGGGCCCACCTCCCCTCTTGAAGGCCAACCCTTTCTGCTTCCTGGCCCAGTCTCTCGGCCCTTGGGGAACCCCCAGACAGCCAAGGACTGACTACCAGTGTCTCAGGTTGGGGAGATCTGAGGCCCAGTGAGCAGCTCGCTCCATGTTTCAGGATTTCTTGGTACTTGGGGCCTGCCACTGCCCTGCCCTCAACTCTGACACCGCTAAGCCTCATCCCCATATCTGTATCCTGCGATTTTCTTCCAAGCTGCTTTGCTGCCTGCCTGTGCCTTGAACTGTCCCAACCCAAGGTGCCATCCTGGCGTCTGTTGCAGGCCTCAGGAGGTCAGGGGTCACCCGGAGGAGGAGGAGCTAGAGATCCCAAGACTGGGGCAAGCTTTTTTTCAGTTCCTCGCTGCCCCAGGGCTCAGCCCCCTCTCTGGGCTGGCCTCTGTGGGGCTTGGGAGTGGCCCGGGCAGCTCACACCTCTTCCGCTTTCCTCCCTGGTCCCCACTTCTCCTTTCTGGGAGGCCTGGGCCAGGTCTCCAGCTGGGGAGGGGGATCCTTTGGGGAGGAATTGGGGGAGGTCAGGCCCAGGCCAGGCTGGCTGGTCAGTCCTGTGACTCGTGGGCCTGGAGAATTCCCCCTCCTCTCCCTGCCAGGCTTCCTCACAAGGCCCCCATTGTCCAGGAAAATCACGCCATTGTTTCCTGCCTGTGCCCCCCCAGCCCAGGGACTCCCCCCACCCCAAGACCGCAGACAGCAACTTGGGCCTAGGACTGGGGTCTGGGAGTTTGGACGCCAGGCTCAGTGTGGCTGAAGGCACTTTGCCTGCCCTTCCGCACCACCACCTAGACTGAGAGCAAAGCAGGGAACTGGAGAGAGCTGGGGGTGGGGGGCAATCCCTAGCTCCTTCCTCTCCTGCAACCCCTCCACCACCGCCCTTTCCTCCCCTGCAGGCAGCTGGGCTAGGGAGGGAACAGGGGCTGGAGCGGGGCAGGAAGCCAGCTCAGGGGCAGCAGGAAACACAGGAAGCGGTGGGGAGGGTGGGGAGCAGGGGTCCGGGCTATTGTTCCATTTTTTCTGGAAAGAAAACGGAGGAAAAACAGAAGACTGGAGTCCCCTCCCCCTGGGCCTTCGGGGAATCCCCTTCAGGCTGCAGCAGAGAGTGGGGGTCCCTAGAAGGCTAGGGTCCAGGGATGAGGCTCAGCGTAGGAGAGAGTGGGTGTCCCAACTACGGAAGAGTGGGTGGGGTGGCTGGCATGCCTCCCCTGCCACCCCCAGCCCTGGCAAGGACTTGGATGTCATTGGGTCCTGGCGCTCTCTTCCCTGAAAGCCCCTTGTCTGAGGCCAGCCCGGGCCAGAAGGCTCAAAATAGCCACGCTGAACCCCCCCAAGAAGCCTCCAGGCCGCTCCAGTGACCCCGCTGAGCCTGGCCCCCTCCTGCATTTCCTGGCCCCCCGCCTCTCCAGCCTGGGCTCCAGCAGGGCCCGGCCCCTGGTGACCCCCGCATTGTGTCCTGCCTCCAGGCCTTTGCTCTCTAAACGCCGCCTGCATCAGGAAGCCCTCAAAACCAGTCACCGGCTTCTCTTGGGCCCATGATGACCACTGTCCTTTGGCCCAGTGTTTCCACCCTGGTGCCGAACCCAGGCTAGGCCCTCTTGGCAACCCAGGCCTCAAATGCCCACACCACGGCTGAGGACTTGTGTGCTGGGCATCTCACGCTGGGCCAGCCCAGGCCCTTGAGCCGTTTTGCCCGCCCATTTTACGGAGTCTAAACAGAGGCTCTGAGTCAAAATCACCAACTAGAGATCATGCAGCCGGGGAGGGGTGGGGCCGAGTAGCCTGTCCTTAGCCTTGACTGCCTAGGGGGGCTTTCCCCTCTGAGATGTCTGTCCTGGAGGAGCTGCCCGCTATGAGGAAAGGGGTGGGGGAGTACAGAGCACCAACACCACGAATGGCAACCTCAGGGGAGGAGAAGAGGCACGCCAGCATCCTGGGGACTTCCTTGAGGTGGCAGCCACGGTTGGGCAGGATGCCTCTGGCCTCCCTGAGAGATCACAATTTCTTAACTTGCCCACACTGCAGCTGCAGCCTGGGATCTAGGACCGCTTCTGGGGCTGGGGCCGGAGGACTCTGCCGGGTGTCTGGGACCCCTGGTTCGGGGCTATTGCAAGTCCAAGGGCACTCCCAGTCAACTGGGAGACTCCCCGGAGGCAGGAGCACCTGCCAGCAACAGATCCCCACGGCCGGGCTCAGCTGGGGATCGGAAGCAGGTGTGCGCCTGGGTCCCGCCACCCCCAACCCTGCCCCCCCAGAACTCACTGTTGTTGGACTTGAGGTCGCGGTGGATGACCGGCACCAGGGCTTCACAGTGCAGGTAGTGCATCCCACGGGCAATCTGCACCGCCCAGTTGACCAGCACGTGGGGGGGAACGCGGCGCCCGGCCAGGGCCCGGCTGAGGGGCCCTCCGGCCGCATACTCCATCACCAGGCACAGGTTGGGTTCCTCCAGGCACACGGCCTTGAGGGCAATGATGTTGGGGTGCGCCAGCATGGCAAAGAGCCGGGCCTCCTGGCGAACGCTCTCGGCTGTCACGCTGATGTCCTCATCGGGGTCCTGGCGGGCCGCCTTCACAGCCACCAGCTCGCCACGCCAGCTGCCACGGTACACCTTGCCGAAGCCGCCTATGCCGATCACCTCCTCCAGACGCAACTCCTGGAAGCTGGCCACCTCGCAGCGAGGCGGGCCGCCGCCCCGAGACACGTAGTTGGACGGGAAGATGCCCACCTGGCCCCCCACCTGGCCCGCCCACCAGCCCTCATCTCCTGAGATGGCTGCGTCCCGGGACAGCACTTCCACGCGGTCACCCTTCCGCAGGGCCAGCTCGTCTTTCCCATTGGGCTCGTAGTCGAACAGGGCAGTCCACACCGGGTTGGCATAAGCCGCTGCCTTCGGAGACCCCTCGGGCCGGCCTCCGCCGCCACCCCCGCTGCCCCCACTGCCGCTGCCATTCCACGACCCCAGCGGGCTCTTGAGGAAGAAGTTCTTCAAGGGCTCCATGGCCGGGAGCCGGCGTCGGGACGTCTGGAGGACCCTCTCCGGGTGCCCGAGGTCCCCACCCCCGCTGGCTGCCGAGGCCCTAGCCCCGGAACCCGGGCATCCGGGCCCTGGCCCTCAGCCCCAGACCCACGCCTCTCTGGGGAGCCAGGAGTGCCGCCTCCCGGCCCCCCGCATCTCGGGCTTCTGGGGGGGCGCCCCGGGCAGTGCGGTCAGGCCGGGGGGGCGGGCCCCCGGGGCCGCC
>NW_007098660.1:35867-37241 GCF_000164805.1 Carlito syrichta | reverse complement strand
GGAGGAGGCGTCCGCAGCGGGGCCGGGCTGCCTCTTCCTGGCCCGGCTCTCCGGGCCCCGACGGCTCCGACCCCGTTCCCTTCTTCCTCCTCCTTTGTACTTTGGCCCCGGGGGCGGGAGGCAGAGGTGGAGGGTGGAGTTTCACTTTTTTCCGCTCTTCTCCGTCCTGCAGGAAACAGCATCAGATGACGCGGGCGGGTTGCACCGCTCCCCTCCCGGAGGCTCCGGGCGGGGAGTTCCCGGGTAGGCGGACCGGGAGAGCAGGGCAGGGAGAGGGCAGCCCCAGACGCCCCGTCGCAGCAGGCTGCGGGCGCCAGGAAGAAAAGCCCCAGGTCGGGCCTCTGCGCCGTCGGGTCGGAGACGGTCTCCGCTGGGGACGGGCCCTCCCTGCCCTCTGCATCGCGTGGGCGCCAGCGAAAGGGCGTTATGGGACCGCACTCGGGAGTGGGGCAGCCCTGGGCCTGCTCTTTCGGACTGTACGACCTTCGCCTCCGAGTCTCGTTCTTTACGTGTCTGGAATAAGAACAGGAAGCTCCGCTCTGCAGAGCCGGTGGGATGGGGGTGGGGAAGACCGGAGGACAGACGGCACGAGCTGCACCTCGGCTTCTTGGGATAGGTTGTCTAAGGCTCTCCTCTTCCCCTCACCTGGGAAACAATCCGCCTCTTCATGTCCCTTCCCCATGGACGGAAACCTGAAGCTGTTGTCCAGGACTTTGCCCAGGACTGGGTGGCCCTCGAAACCGCTTGGTGAGATTGCCCCAATTGCCTTGAGCCTGTCACTTTAAGAAAAACGACGCTATCCTGTTTCGACTATTCCTGCCTGTTCCGGAGAGTCGTTCTCTATACACTAGGTCTTAGCTCTGACCCGGAAGTAGAGGCCTCTCGAAACGCGAGGCGCTCGTGACCTTAGAGGTCCAGCACTAAAAGGGGCGGGCCGAGAGGGGCGTGTTTCGGCGGCGCAGAACTCCGTAGCTAGAGTAGTCCACACCTCCTCCATCTTTTCCCCGCCTCCTGTAACTCATTGGAAGAGCTTTACGCCAATTACCCCGACGTTAGCCAATGGTCACGCAACTGTCCCTTCGGTTCCGCCCAGCGGTCTCCGCCGAGGCTGTCAACGCCGGGTGTGCGCATGCGCCCAATGCCTTCCACTTTGGGGACTTTCTTTACACCCAGACTCTGCGCACGCCCAAAGGGCACCCTCGCGCCCCGTTGCCCCATCGCCTTTCTGCGCTTGCGCATTCAGGCCGTCAGGTTTTCCTTTTCCGGGTCCCCACGGGGTCCGTCGGGCGCATGCGCCACTGCAGGCTGGCGGCTCGCGGCTCCTTCTTCCGGCCTCCTCCTTGGGCCGGCACCGGCAGAAGCCGGGCGAGCGCG
>NW_007098660.1:27443-35400 GCF_000164805.1 Carlito syrichta | reverse complement strand
GGCGGGGCCATGGGGTCGCAGGTGTTGCAGATCTTGCGCCAGGGGGTGTGGGCCTCGCTCACCGGCGGTTGGTTCTTCGACCCGCACCAGAGCACTTTCTCCAACTGCTTCCACCTCTACGTCTGGATCTTTCTGCTCACCTTTCCCTTCCTGCTGTACATGGTGAGACGCCTCCGCCACCTCTAACTCCGGCTGGGAGAGGGAGGGAAGGAGGGATGTCATGGGGCGCGGGCAGCCCGGCAGGGTTTGGGGACTGTGCCTTGGGCGCTGCGGGGGGTGGAGAGAGAATCGCCACGGAGTTGGGGTCTGTGGAAAAGAAGCCAACATCCTTCTTTCTGGGGACGGGTGACCTTGAGCCCCTCGTTGAATCTCTAGTTCCAGCTAAAAAGAAGTCACAGCCCCTGAACGAGGCCTATGTGCTGGTGGTGTGGAGGGGTGACATGGTTATTTTGGGAATTTGTGAATCTCAGTCACGACAGAGGTGCACCTTGTGGGGGCAGCGCTTTGTGAGACAGGCCCAGACCCGCTTTCATCTCCAGGTCCTGCCCCCCAGCTTGATGGTGGCTGGTGTGTACTGCCTCGTGGTGGCCGTCATCTTTGCTACCATCAAGACTGTGAACTATCGACTGCACGCCATGTTCGATCAGGGCGAGATCGTGGAGAAGCGCAACTCTACCATGGGGGAGCTGGAGGAGGAGCCTGCTCAGGGGGACAGCAGTCCTCCCAGGTGGGTGGAGCTGTGTCCTTGGCGCCTGGGCTTGGCCTTGCCCTTGCCGGGTGGCATAAGTGCTCAGGGAACTTCAGCTTTGTAAGTGACGGTGAGCATTTGCCTGTGGTCAGTCCTGGAACTGGAACAGGACCTTTGAAGAAGAGGGATCGAGGATGGGAAGTAGCATAGAAAGAATGGACGTTAGCTTCAAGCTGCTGCTTTTTTTCCACTGCCAGGGACCCTGGAGTGGAGATGACAGTGTTCCGGAAAGTGAGTTCCACACCCCCGGTGCGCTGCAGTTCCCAGCATTCCGTGTTTGGCTTCAACCAGGTCTCGGTGAGTGGGCCCAGCCCTCAGCTTGTCCTACCGCTCTTCTGCAAGCCAGACCCTGCCACTGGTGTGTCGTGAGCCTGCTTCTTGCCCTGTTTGCTCCTTCACGCCTTTCTCTGTCTGCTCAGGAGCTGCTGCCCCGAATGGAGGACTCTGGGCCCCTCAGAGGTAGGTGGCAGCTGTTCAGGCTCAGAGCTTAGTGGTGTGGAACGGGGCTGGCACGCGGCTGCCCTGGGGTCTGGCTGACACTTCTGGGGCCGTGGTTGCAGACATCAAGGAGCTAGTACGGGAGCAGGGCAGCAACAATGTGATTGTGACCTCAGCCGATCGGGAGATGCTGAAGCTCAGCTCGCAGGAGAAACTGAGTAAGCGACAGCTGTTTTGTCTTTGAATCGCCCCAGCTTTTGCTCCATTCTGGGGTTCCGTTTATACTCCTGGATGGGACTTCCTCAGTGTCCTCCCTGGGCTGGGCTTTCAGGGAAGGCAGAGATCATAAGATCCCCCACTTTTCGTCCCCAGTTTTGAGGCAGGATGTTCTCTCATTCTGTCTTCCTTTTTCTGACAGTTGGAGATCTTCCCCAGACACCCCCAGGGGCTGCCCCAGACCCCTCTCTCCCCAGCACGGACTCTTCAGAGCGGTCTCCCCTGGCTGGAGATGGCGCTCCCTGGAGCGTGAGCAGTGTGGCTGACACTCCCATGAGCCCCTTGCTCAAGGGGAGCCTCAGCCAGGAGCTGAGCAAGAGCTTTCTGACCCTGACCCGGCCTGACCGGGCTCTGGTAAGGACCAGCAGTCGACGGGAGCAGCGGCGGGGAGCGGGCGGCTACCAGCCCCTGGACCGACGGGGCTCAGGTGAGCCCATGCCCCAGAAGGCTGGCTCCTCGGATTCCTGCTTTAGTGGTACCGACAGGGAGACGCTGAGCAGCTTCAAGAGCGAGAAGACCAACTCGACCCACCTGGACAGCCCCCCCGGGGGACAGGCCCCCGAGGGCAGTGACACAGACCCACCCTCTGAGGCTGAGCTGCCAGCCTCACCAGATGCTGGGGTCCCCTCAGATGACACGCTGCGTTCCTTTGACACAGTCATCGGAGCAGGGACGCCACCGGGCCCGGCTGAGCCACTCCTGGTTGTGCGGCCCAAGGACTTGGCCCTGCTGCGGCCTAGCAAACGGCGGCCGCCCATGCGAAGACACTCTCCACCTGGCCGTGCCCCTCGACGACCCCTGCTTGAGGGGGCAGGCTTCTTTGAAGACGAAGACACCAGCGAGGGCAGCGAACTGAGCCCGGCCTCCAGCCTCCAATCACAGCGTCGCTACAGTACTGACAGCTCCTCTTCCACTTCCTGCTACTCCCCCGAGAGCTCCCGAGGTGCAGCAGGGGGGGCCCGGAAGCGGCGGGCGCCCCACGGGGCTGAGGAGGGGACTGCTGTGCCCCCCAAGCGGCCCTACGGGACCCAGCGGACGCCCAGTACTGCCAGCGCCAAAACACATGCCCGCGTGCTGAGCATGGATGGGGCAGGGGGTGATGTCCTGAGGGCGCCCCTGGCTGGCTCCAAGGCCGAGCTGGAGGCCCAGGTAGGGGTTGAGCTAGCTGTCGGCGAGCCTGCTTTGCTGCCTGCCGAGGCCCGAAGGGGACCTGCCGCCAACCAGCCTGGCTGGCGGGGGGAGCTGCAGGAGGAAGGTGCTGTGGGGGGAGGTGAGTGCTGGCTTCAGGGGCGGGAGTTGGGAAGACGGGCTGGGGCTCGGGTTTGGGCAGAGGGCAGGCTGCAGGGGACCCGGTTGGGGTACCTCAGCCTCCGTCTCAAGCAGCAAGTGGATGTGGAGCCCGTGACGTCAGCCAAACCTCTTGGACAAGCAGGCTCAGCCAGGTCCCGCGGTTGGCACCTGAGTCTCTGTCCCCTGAGGACCCTTCTCGTCTGTCCCCTGAGGACCCTTCTCGTCCATGTTCGTCCTCCCGCCACTGGCGGGGCAGGGCAGGGCAGGGCAGATCGGTGTCGCCCTTTCTTCCTAATGAGGAAACGGAGGCAGGAGCGGCTAGGTGACTTTACCAGGCCCAGGGCCAGCGTGTGATTGTACTAGGCTTGGCTTTTAGGTCCCCACAGAACACCGGCCCCACCCCTACCCTAGTGGAGGCTCTGTCGCTATAACTCAGGCCTCTCTCCGGGCAGCAGCCGAGGAGACCGGCCGGCGGGACCGCTCCAGCAGTGTGAGGCGGACCCAGGCTATCCGAAGGCGTCACAATGCGGGCAGCAACCCCACTCCTCCAGCCTCCGTCATGGGCTCGCCACCCAGGTGAGCGCCTGACCGCCCAGGTAGAGGGGCATGGGGCCCAGCTGGCTCTAACTGGTGCTGACCTGGCTGACCCCTCCCCAGCAGTCTGCAGGAAGCTCAGCGGGGCCGCGCGGCCTCCCACTCACGGGCTCTGACGCTGCCCTCTGCCCTGCACTTCGCCTCTTCTCTGCTGCTCACCCGGGCCGGTGCCAATGTGCATGAGGCCTGCACCTTTGACGACACCTCTGAGGGCGCTGTGCATTATTTCTACGATGAGAGTGGTGAGCGCGCCCTTAACCCCGGTGGTCCCGCGCCTCCAGTCCCCCAGGTCCTTGGCCTGCAGAACTTTCCCTGTGCAGCTCTTGGTTCCCGGGGCCTGGGCCGCCATCCCGGGGAACATAGCACAGGGCTCTGCCTCATCTGGTGGCCCTGGGGTCTGCATGGGTTGGGCCTGGTGCTCCTGTCCTTGCTACGCAGCCTCACTGCCCACGTCTCACCCCAGGTGTGCGGCGTTCCTACACTTTTGGCCTGGCTGGAGGTGGCTACGAAAACCCCGTGGGGCAGCAGGCGGAGCAGGCAGCCAACGGAGCCTGGTAAGTCCACGCGCGTGGCCTCTCCTGGGCCAGTGGCCTGATGAGCTGCATTTCTGGGCAGCACCCTGAGCCTGGAGTTTTCTCTCCTGTTGCTGGGATTGGGAGGGGCCGCTCATCCTGGCAGTGGCAGGGGCAGGATGGAGAGCATCGAAGGGCAGACCGGGGTCCCTGGCTTCAAGACACTCCAGGTAGACGGCTTCCAGGAAGCCCTGAGCTGGTGGGAGGAAGGTGAGGGGCTGGGGCTTTTTTTTTTTTGAGTTGAAGTTTCACTCTGTCGCCCAGACTGGAGTACGGTGACATGTTGCTGGCCACCCCAGCCTCGACCTGCTGGGCTCTGGCGATCCTTCCGCCCCAGCCTTCCAAGTAGCCAGAACTACAGGCATGCGCTACCACGCCCGGCTATTTTTTATTTATTGTAGAAACGAGGTCTCGCCAAATTGTCTGGGTGGGTCTCGAACCCACGGGCTCAGGCAATCCACTGATCTCAGCCTCCCAAAGTGCTGGGAATATATTACCGACCGGGGCTGGGGCTTTAACAACGTCCAGCCAGGGCCTGGGAGGGAGGCATTTCCTGATCCCAGTGCTGCTTCTGTCCCTTGGGACCCCTGTCTGTCTGAGTACAGACAGCCCCCCCTCCAGCCTCAGCCTCAGCTAGTCCCAGGGCTCACCACGGCCCTGACCCTCCCGGCTGCCATTCCACAGGGACCGCCACTCACATTCCTCCAGCTTCCACTCTGCTGATGTCCCCGAGGCCTCAGGCGGCCTGAACCTGCTGCAACCAAGGCCCGTGGTTCTACAGGGCATGCAGGTGCGCCGGGTGCCCCTGGAGATCCCAGAGGTGAGGAGCGGCTGGCTGGGAAGGGCCTTGCCGGAGGGGGTTGTGGGGGTGGGTAGGTCAATGAGCCTGGTTGCATAGTGAGCTCGCCCGGGCACTCCCGAAGGCACAGGCCATGCTGAGCGAGAGCGCCAGGGCCACCCGTGTCTGTCCTGACTTAGACGGTCGGTAGAGGCCCTGGATCTGGATGGCTTGAGAAGCCGTTTGTTCGTTCAGTCGTGTCTGGGGTGTCTTCCTAATCGCAGAGGGACCCACAGTTAGCAGGGAGATGGCCGTTAATGACGATACTTGCAGAAGTAGCAGCACGTTGAGTCAAGTGGTGACCTTGTGGTGACTGCTGTCCCTCTGCGCAACACTTTGACATCGTGCCTGCCTGGGGCCTTCTCTGTTAACGCTCTTTGTCTCAGCACATTCTGCATACAGTGTCCCCTTTTTACTTCTAAAAACATCCCAGCTTGGACAGTAACTTACATGGTTAATCCCGTAAAGCAGAAGTACTGAAAATGCATGACACGATCTCAGAGTTGGAAGCACAGTCATGAGAGGCGGCCATGCATGTGACACCCAGGGCCACAGATAGATCGGGAGCAGGCCCTAGGAGTCTCCACATGTCCCTTCCTGAGCTCTTCATAAACGTCACGTGGGGTGGGCAGTGTTGTCCTTCCCACACAGCTGATGGCTACCCCAGGGGCAGGGGCTGTGTTTGGCCCTCCGTTGTCTCCTCGGAGCCCCAGGGCCAGGCCACAGCTGTGCCCACAGATGCTTGCTGAGTGAAGGACACAGGAAGCCCAAGGAGCTTAAGTTGTGTGCCCAGGGCCTCACAGTGCCAGCATTGGCATCCAGGTCTGGCCTGGCACTTGTGCATTCCAGGGTTGGACAGTCAGAGTAACAGCGATAGCTCTGTCTGGTAGGGCAGCACTTGGACCAGGTCGGGAAGGACAGGGTGGATCTCGCTGAGCTCTGGAGGGGCTGGGAGATTCTGCCCGCGTAGGGAAGAGGGATGTGGGAGCCGGTGACTAATGCCCGGCAGCCATCGAGCCATGTCCGGGAACCTGGCGAGAGGAGCAGCCCCTATGATAAGGGCCAGGCAGGCCTCGAGAGTGCTAGCCGGTGGGGCCTTTCTGGGCTGAGAGACGAGTGAGCCAGCCAGTGTGCTGGGGTGAGGGTGGCGGCAGACCACGGGGGGCGGGGGGGCTGACGGCCGCGGCTGTGGGGACTGCAGTTCGACCTGCTGGACCAGGACTCCCTGCACGAATCCCAGGAGCAGACACTGATGGAGGAGGCACCGCCCCGTGCCCAGCACAGCTACAAGTACTGGCTCTTTCCCGGCCGCTGGACCTCTGTGCGCTATGAGCGGCTTGCCCTGCTTGCCCTGCTGGACCGGTGAGTGGCCCTGCCGTGTCTCCAATCCCTAGAATGTCTATAGATCCTGATGCGGGGACAGTCATGGCAGCAGGGAGCCTAACTGCTGGGGAAGCCAAGGGTATCGACAGCTGGAGGCCGCAGGGATATTTCTTTAGGTTTTCTACATGGCTAAGTGGGTAGTGCTGTAGTGACCCCGCCTCTCCCAAAGTCCTGCCCAAAACAAACAATCCCTGCTCACCTTGGTATTTTTATTTGCTCCTGCCTTAGATTTGGTCTGGAAATTGAATGCTGTAACCGGAAAAAGCTCCCACCCCACCTGTTTCAGCTTTCCCGTTTCTCAGAGGGGAAGCCGAGGCCCGGAAAGTCAGAAAAGTCCGATGACTATTGTCTCTTGTCAAGGACTTAGGCCTAGAACTCATGCTCTGTCTTCCTGTCCCTCTGGACTCATCCTGGCATGGTGGCCAGGTGCTGGGACTGCCTGTGTGTGTAACATGGCCTGCCCGGTGTAGTGTGCAGGTTGTAGCCACGTGCAGTTGCCTGTCAGCATGAGCTGGAGACGGACAAGTCAAGGAGCGACGGCACCTTGAGTTCTCAGTTTCCAGAGGGGACACAGATTGGGAAGCAGGGGAACAGCAGAATGGCCTAGAAGGTGAGGCGGGAGGGCACCCTGACTCAGCTGTCTCTGTAGGACGCGAGGGGTGGTGGAGAACATCTTCGGCGTCGGACTGAGCAGCCTTGTGGCCTTCCTGGGCTACCTGTTGCTGCTCAAGGGCTTCTTCACTGACATCTGGGTCTTCCAGTTCTGCCTGGTCATCGCCTCCTGCCAGTACTCCCTGCTGAAGGTCAGGCCTGGCTCCCTGTGTCTCCCTCCCCACCCAGCTTTTCCCAGGTGTTCCCCTTCCCCCAGTTCCAGTTTTGAAGGGTGTGAGCTGGAAGGCAGATGAGATGCTTCAGGTCCCCTGTAGCCAGCCACCCATCTTCCAAGTGAGAAAACAGGTTCAGGAGGGTTCAGGGTCCTGCCCCGTAACTGCCCAGCAGTAGAACTGAATGGGTCCTGGGGCCCTGACCCTTCTGAGGGTGCCCGTTCTCGTTGCCAAGGTAGTCCTGTTTCTTCCAGAGCGTCCAGCCTGATGCGGCGTCTCCCATGCACGTGAGTACGGTGGCGCAGCGCCTCTTGCCATGAGGCCCTGGGAGGCTGAGGCCAGCTGGGGAGGCGGGTGGGACAGGGCTCCCCAGCCACCCACCCTGTCCCAGCTTGCTGGGCTCTCTAGCTTGGACCCAGGGTCAAGCCCAGGGCGTGTGAACGTGTGCGTGTACCTGGGGGTGGCCAGTGGGGAGGTCCAGCTGCTCATGGCTGCCTCCCCAGGGCCACAACTGGGTGATCGCATACAGCCGTCCCGTCTACTTCTGCATCTGCTGTCTGCTCATCTGGCTGCTGGACACCCTGGGCTCAGCCCAGCCCTTCCCCCCCGTCTCTCTCTATGGCCTCACACTCTTCTCCGCCTCCTTCTTCTTCTGTGCCCGAGACGTGGCTACTGGTGAGGCTGGGGTGGGCCGTGGTGGCCCAGAAGGGCGAGCCCTGAAGGGGGGCCAAGGGGAGGCCAGCGGGCTGACTGGGCCTCCGTCTTCCCGCCCTGCCAGTGTTCACCTTGTGCTTCCCGTTCGTCTTCCTCCTGGGCCTCCTGCCCCAGGTCAACACCTGCCTCATGTACCTGCTGGAACAGATAGATATGCACGGCTTCGGTGGCACGGGTACGAGGCCCGCAGGTGGCTTGGGTGGAGGCCCAGGAGGGCCCTCGGATTGGGTGGGGGAAGTCCCGCCCTGGACCGAGACCCAACAGCGCTGGCCCTCCCCTC
>NW_007098660.1:15648-27423 GCF_000164805.1 Carlito syrichta | reverse complement strand
AAACCCAAGGATGCCAGAAGCCCTGAAGGCCTCTCAGGGCTGAGGGCAGCAGAGAACAGTGGGTTGGAGGTGGTGTCCCAGGGAGGCCAGCCCCTGGGAGTAGTGGGCTGGGGATGAGGTGGGTGCCAGCAGGCGTGAGTGGGGCCGTCCCTTCTCTTCCCCACCGCGCAGCTGCCACCAGCCCGCTCACTGCAGTCTTCAGCCTCTCCCGCAGCCTGCTGGCCGCTGCCCTGCTCTATGGCTTCTGCCTGGGCGCCATCAAGGTAGGGGTAGCCCGTAGGGTGGGGGCATGCTGAGGTCTGTGGGGGTGGCTGGGACAGGGCTGTGAGCTGGGCTCAGCATCGGCTTCTCACAGGGGGCACCCCAGCCCCACGCTTGCCCTCACCTCCCTGAGCAGCATGGATTCTCTTCCCAGACTCCTTGGCCGGAGCAGCACGTCCCTGTCCTCTTCTCAGTCTTCTGTGGCCTCCTGGTGGCGCTGTCCTACCACTTGAGCCGGCAGAGCAGTGACCCCACCGTGCTCTGGTGGGTGCCTGCATGTGCCTGTCCTTGTGCACACGTGTGCGTGCTCTGTGCGCGTGTCTGTGTCTCAGCACGGTAGGGGTCCGAGGGTCTGTGCATGTGCCTGTGAGCAACTGGCCCCAGCCTCCTCTGGACCCCAAGCCTGTGGGTGGGAGGGAGGGCGGCCCCCCTGCCCCAGCCCTGACTGCCCCTTTCCCCCCAGGTCTCTGATCCGGAGCAAGCTCTTCCCCGAGCTGGAGGAGCGGAGCCTGGAGACAGCCCGGGCCGAGCCCCCAGACCCTCTGCCAGACAAGATGCGCCAGTCGGTGGTGAGGGGGCAGGAGTGTGGGCATCTAGTCGGGAGGCAGTGGCAGGTGCTGGGGGCTGGGAGGAGCGTCGGGCAGCTATGCTGGTCTCTCTGGCCCACAGCGTGAGGTCCTGCACTCTGACCTGGTGATGTGTGTGGTGATCGCCGTGCTCACCTTCGCCATCAGTGCCAGCACCGTCTTCATCGCCCTGAAGGTTCGTGGGGCTCAGGCCACGCCCAACCCCCAGTCTTGACGGGAACCTGCTCCACCCGAGGGTCCTGGCAGCCCCCATCTGGCCTGTGCCAGGCCGCGCTCTGGGGCCCCTTGGCCAGCCCCCTCGGCTGAGCCTCCGGCCTCTCCCCCTGCAGTCGGTGCTGGGTTTCGTGCTGTACGCGCTGGCCGGGGCTGTGGGCTTCTTCACGCATTACCTCCTGCCACAACTCCGCAAGCAGCTGCCCTGGTTCTGCCTCTCGCAGCCTGTGCTGAAGCCGCTGGAGTACAGCCAGTACGAAGTGCGCGGTGAGTGCCCACCGGGGCAGCCCTCACCCTCCTGCTCTGGTGGGCCGAGCTGCCTGGCGAAGCTGTGATCCTCTTGGCTCAGGATTGCCAGCAGGGGGCAGCCTCTACCCACCCGACCCTCTCTACGCAGGCCCTGGCCAGCCTTGCCCTGGCCGGCCTTGCCCCGGCCCTTTGCCCCCCTCCCTGCCCTCTCTGCCCACATTGCCCTCTCCCTCATTCTTCTCCCCGTGCCTGGCTCGGCCCCCGCTGTGCCCACCCCCCTTACTCACTGCCCTTTTTCTGCCCTACTTGCTGTCTCCGAGGAGATGGAAGTAGAATCCCAGGGCCCTGGAGGGATCTCTTGTCCAGAATTACAGACTGGTCAGCCGTGGACCACATCCGCCTGGTGTGCATTTTCACTGGGCTATGTGATAGTTTTTAAGAATTCCTGCGCCTCAGCCAGACATGGTGGCTCATGCCTATAAATTCAGATTCTCGGGAGGCTGAGTTGGGAGGATTCCTTGGGGGATTACTTGAGGCCAGGAGTTTGAGACTATTCTGAGTGATATAGCGAGACCCCATCTCTAAGAAAATGTTTTTAAGTAAACAGAGGACCCTGAAACTTATATTTAAACATTTTGATTTGTAACGTGCAGGTCTATATTCCTTATCTGTTTGTCTTCTTCCCTTTCTTCTTTCTTTTCTTTTCTTTTCTTTTTTTGAGCCAGAGTCTTACTCTGTTGCCTAGGCTGGAGTGCAATGGCATGCTCACAGCTACCATAGCCTCCACCTGCTGGGCTCGAGCTATCCTTCTGTCTCTGCCTTCTGCTATGATGACCGGCCAGACTTGGCTGTGGCCAAGTAGCTGAGGCTACAGGCATGTGCCAGCATGCCCAGCTAACTTTTTTTTGGTATAGACGGGGGCTCACTATGTTACCCTTGAACTCCTAGGCTCAAGCAGTCTACTGCTTCAGCCTCCCGAGGTGCTGGGATTACAGGCATGAGCCACCATGCCCAACTCCTTGTTTTTCTTAAGCAATGGTAGATTCCCCCCCAACCCCTACCCTACCAGCATCCCATGTGGGCACAACAGGTCGGTCCAAGGGAAAGACCCTTCAGAAGGGCCTTGAAGCTTGCGGTCACCGTTTCTTGGGCCTCAGCCAGCTCCGCCATACATGGCTCTTGCCTGCCTCTGGTGGGCATTTGAGATTTCCCTTTCAGCCTTGTTTTTGCAGACAGCAAAATAGGGCAAAGCGTCTGCCCTAAAGTCAGTGCCAAGTGGCACGTGACACCCTTGTCCTGCCAGGACTCATCATCCTCATTTGAGCTGCTAGGGATCACCTCCTTTCCCAAATTCTCTAGGGACCCAGGACAACACAGTCCGTAATTTGCCTGCACTTCCAGATCACTCTCAGAGCTCACCCATCCTGGCCCCGTGGTGGCTAGTCTTCAGGGCCTCCCGGGAAGGGGCATGTGGGGGCCGGGTGCTGGCCAGCAGCCGGCCAGCAGCCCTGCCTTCCCATTGCAGGTGCCGCCCAGGTCATGTGGTTCGAGAAGCTGTATGCCGGCCTACAGTGCATGGAGAAGTACCTCATCTATCCTGCCGTGGTGCTCAATGCTCTCACGGTGGATGCCCACACTGTCGTCAGCCACCCGGATAAGTTCTGCCTCTAGTGAGAACCACCCACTCCCCCTTCTATCCTGCCCATTTGACCCATGGGGAAACTGAGGCCCAGAGAGCGAGAGTCATACTTAAGGTTGCTCAGCCAGCCAAAATAGGCCCCAACTCCCGACATGCTTTCTGCCGAAGCCGTTGCCTATTGAAAAGCAAATGTGTCTGCCCTCACCCCCTTTAGAGTGGAGACTGAGGTTCACAGGCCCCAAAGGGCAGGGGCCAGCCCAGCAGAGCCGAAACCTGGGTTGCACTCGGGCCAGAGTAGGAGAGGGATGGGGCATCTGTGCCCACTGCCCTTTGAGCCCCCACTGAGCGCCTGATGCCTGTCCTCACCACAGCTGCCGGGCGCTGCTGATGACTGTGGCCGGGCTGAAGCTGCTGCGCTCGGCCTTCTGCTGCCCACCGCAGCAGTACCTGACCTTGGCCTTCACCGTCCTGCTCTTCCACTTTGACTACCCGCGCCTCTCCCAGGGCTTTCTGCTTGACTACTTCCTCATGTCTCTGCTCTGTAGCAAGGTGAGCTGGGGCTGCGGCCTAGATGCCAGGCTGCCCAGCTGGGGTGGAGCAGATCCTTCTGCTGGGTGGGGAGAGAATTTCCCAGGGGCCGGTGGCTACCACTCTGTCATTCCTGCCATGGGCCTTTACAGCAGCTCCCTGAGAAAGAGGTTCCTTCCACCCTCTTTGTGGAGAGAAGCTGAGGCTTAAGGAGGTTAAGAGACCAAGCCGGGCTCGGTGGCTCAGCCTGTAATCCCGCCTCTTGGGAGACTGAGGTGAGAGGATTGCCTGAGCCCGTGGGTTCGAGACCTGCCTGGGCAACTTGGCGAGACCTCATCTCTACAAAAAAAAAAAAAAAAATTAGCCGGGCGTGGTAGCGCACACCTGTAGTTCCAGCTACTTGGAAGGCTGAGGCGAAAGAATTGCCGGAGCCCAGCAGGTCGAGGCTGTGGTGGCTGGGAGCAGCCAGTGCACTCCAGTCTGGGTGACAGAGTGAGACTCCAACTCAAAAAATAAAAAATAAAAAAAGAGACCTGCCTCAGGTCTCCCAGAGAAGTGGTCAGCCAGGGTTTGAACAGTTCTGTCTGACCTCATGACTGCCCTCCTTAAAAACACTGAGGATACTCAGGACCTCGCCCTGTCTTCTAGATGCCACCTCTGAGCTCTGCCCCTCTGCGAGGGTCTGACTGGCCCTGGATCCAGACAGTCAGCACTGAGGTTCACAGCCAGTAGGATCTGCCTGCTGTGGCACTGTCAGGGCTTGGGGGTCATTGTGAACAGAGGACCATTCCTCTGCACTGTACAGGGGACCTGCAGTGGTGTCTGGGACCCCAAGCAGGCTTAAGCCTTCTCACTCCATCTGTTCTTGTCTCCTGCCTGGCCCTGGGTGGTGGACAATAGAGCATGTGCCCCTCCGAGGGCAGGGCCTGTGACTGCGTCTTGACTTTGAGCACCATAGTCCAGGTCCAGCCTCGCCAGGGACCTAGTGGCATGAGAAGCCACTTCCCTTCTCTTTCTTTTCTGAACCTCAACTCTTCTGTCCACAAAATGGGGACAGCAGTAAGAATAGGTAATCCCCAGAGTTGTGTGAATTAATGGGTAATGCCCTCTTAGAGCTGTCTAAGGGGTTGCTAATGGTATCAGATGCCTTGAGTGACCTTGAGCTTGGCACCACGTGGTCAGCCAGAGGGGCGGCACAAGGCTCTGAGTGAGGCCTGACCCTGTGTGTCTTTTGTCCTCGCCCCTCGTGCTCCTGCCAGCTGTGGGACCTGCTGTACAAGCTGCGTTTTGTGCTCACCTACATCGCGCCCTGGCAGATCACCTGGGGCTCAGCCTTCCACGCCTTTGCCCAGCCCTTTGCTGTGCCACGTATCCAGCCTGCTGCCTGAGTCCGGTGGGGTGTTGGGAGGGCTGTGGCCTGGGGCGGCGGGGATCGGCGAGGGGGGGGTCCTGCGAGCCTGCCACCTCCTTGACTCTGGCCCAGACTCGGCCATGCTGTTCATCCAGGCCCTGCTCTCGGGGCTCTTCTCCACGCCGCTCAACCCCTTGCTAGGCAGTGCCGTCTTCATCATGTCCTACGCGCGGCCCCTCAAGTTCTGGGAGCGGGACTACAAGTGAGTCTCACAGAGATGGGAGCCAGTGCCCAGCAGGGAAGGGAGGGAAGGGGCTGGGAGTCGTGCTGGCTGGTGCCCAGAGAGGGGCCCACAGCAGGTTTGTGAGCCCTGGAGCACGGTGGCAATGCTTGAGGTCGCGGATCTGGTGAGGGCAGAGCCCACGCCAGGCCCAGGCCTCGGGCTCACAGCCTGGGATGGTCGGGCCTGGGTGTGAGGCCCAGCTTCCCCTCTTTCTGGCTGTGTGGTCCTGGATGGGTCCCCTCATGTCTCTGGGCCTCAGCCTTCTCATCTGCATAACGGGGCTGTCACGGATGGTGTCTGCCTCGTGGCACAGGGTAGAGCATGGGCAGAGAGGACATGCTTGGTGCAGGCGGAGATTGTCATCTGAGTCGTCTGCCTCATCCTCTGCCGACACGTTCTTCTCTCTGAGCAGCACAAAACGTGTGGACCATTCCAACACCCGCCTGGTCACACAGCTGGACCGGAACCCCGGTGCGTACCCCGCCTTCAGGGGGTTTGGGGACAGGGCCTCCCCAGGGAGGGAACCTTGCTTACTCGTTACTTTTTCCCGCCATCTGTCTCTTCTGGGTCCCAGGCGCTGATGACAACAACCTCAACTCCATCTTCTACGAGCACTTGACGCGCTCACTGCAGCACACGCTGTGTGGGGACCTGATGCTGGGCCGCTGGGGCAACTACGGCCCCGGCGACTGCTTCGTCTTGGCCTCTGACTACCTCAACGCCCTAGTGCATCTCATCGAGGTTGGCAATGGCCTCGTCACCTTCCAGCTGCGTGGCCTTGAGTTCCGGGGTGAGCCACCAGCCAGCGCTTGGGTGGGCAGACATGGCCAGGGCCTGATGCCCTCTTTCTCCCTGGGCCTCGGTTTCCCAGTCTGAGCAGTGAGGTGGTGGAGGCTTTTGGGCAAGCCCTGCACTGGCCCTGACTGTGGGTCCGTAGTGACTGCAGGTTGCCGTGGTGAAAGCTGGGCCTGTTGCTCTGGGCTGTCATGCCAGCTCCCCCGGCATGCTCTGTGGTCTCAGGCTTGGGTCCCTAGGGCACGCCATGAGTGAGCCAGCACCCTGCTCTCAGGAACACATGTGGATTGGATGCCAGCTTCATAAGAGACACCAAGAGTGTAGAGAGACCAGACCCCTGTCTCCCTCGGCCCCTCCACCCTTGGCTGCCAGGAGTTAGGAGAAAGGCTGTGCTTACTTTTTTTTTTTTGAGTTGGAGTCTCACTCTGTCGCCCACACTGGAGTGCAGTGGCCGCCCCCGGCCACCACAGCCTCGACCTGCTGGGCTCCGGCCATTCTTCCGCCTCAGTCTTCCAAGTAGCTGGAACTACAGGCGCGCACTACCACACCCGACTAATTTTTTGATTTCCATTGTAGAGATGAGGTCTCGCCAAGTTGCCCAGGTGGATCTCAAACCCGCGGGCTCAGGCAATCTGCTCACCTCGGCCTCCCAAAGCACAGGATTACAGGCTGAGCCACTGAGCCCGGCCTGTGCTCACTTTAAAAAAAAATTTTTTTGAGTTGGAGTCACTCCGTCACCCAGGCTGGAGTGTAGTGGCATGCTCACAGCCACTGCAGCCTCAACCTATCCTTCCACCTCAGCCTTCCAAGCAGCTGGAGCTACAGGCGTTCACTACCATGCTGGCTATTTTTTGGTTTATTGTAGAGACAAGGTCTCGCCAAGTTGCCCAGGCTGGTCCCGAACCCTGGGCTCAGGCAGTCCTTTCGCCTCCGCCTCCCAAAGTGCTGGGATTACAGGCTTGAGCCACCGTGCCCAGCTGTGCTCACTTGTTTCTTTCATTGTAGCGTTTACTCCTGGGGGGGTGGGGCGAATAGCAGCAGGCCTCAAATGTGCTCGCCAGAGATGAGGCAGGCAGGGGTTGTCCTAGGCCCTGACTGGCCACCCGTCCCCCGCAGGCACTTACTGCCAGCAGCGCGAGGTGGAGGCTATTACCGAGGGTGTGGAGGAGGACGAGGGCTGCTGCTGCTGCGAGCCTGGCCACCTGCCACGGGTCCTGTCCTTCAATGCCGCCTTTGGGCAGCGCTGGCTGGCCTGGGAGGTGACGGCCAGCAAGTACGTGCTGGAGGGCTACAGCATCAGTGACAACAACGCCGCCTCCATGCTGCAGGTCTTTGATCTCCGCAAGATCCTCATCACCTACTATGTGAAGGTACAGGGGTTGGGGGCAGGCGCACAGCTGGGTGGCAGGTCCCCACTGGTGGGCGCTCGCTGACCAGGGGCCTCCCAAGTGTTGTCTCCTGGGTTATTGGGAGCCTTTTTTGCCCAAGGCAGCAGGAGCCTTCAGGAGTTTAAGCATTCTCCACGGTGCCACTGCCAGATAGGGTCCACAGGGGCCCCAGTGCTACCTGGCTCTGGTGATAGGTCCCCAGGGTGGTGAAGGCTTGCCTTGGGCAACAGGTATTGGGGCAGGTGGGCAGCACATGCACGGACCTTCTCGTGGGGCTACTGCTGGTCCCAAGAGGGGCAGTTGCCCAGGCCAGCCTTTGAAATCCCAGTCCCCCTGCCCCATGTCCCCAGCACAGCGTGATGCTGGAGCAAACGGTGCTTGTTAAGGATGGCCACAGGAGCAGTGACCCAGCTGTAGTGCTTACCGTGGGGTGGGCTCAGCGCCGGGCCCCACTTCTGAGCCGGGTCGAGTTTGCCAACACCTAAGGGAGGCCCTGCTGTCTCACAGGTGTGGAAGTTGGCTCCAGAGGTGAAGTGATTTGCCCAAGGCTACAGAACCAGTAGAAGGTGGCAGAACTGGGCTTTGAACCCAGCCCAGCCAACTGAGCCACGGGACTTCTTGTCCCAGCCTGGGCGCTCCAAGCCGGGCCTGAGGGTCTTGAGACCTGATGGGGATGATGGGGAATTGGTGAGGCCCAGTGTGGAGTGCAGAAGGACCCCTGGGATAGAGGTTCTGGGCAGCTTAGACTGTCACCTCTGTGCCTCAGTTTATCCCCCTTGAGAAGTGGGGGTTATTACAGTTCTGTAAGGTGGTAGAAACGATGAGATTTCGTGGCACCCAGAATAAGTGCTGGGAGTAAGGTGGGTTGGTGATCACAGTCTGGGTCGCTGCATACCCTCTCAGGATCTGTCCCAAAGCTCCCTGAGGATCTCTCTCGGGCAGTTCCGTGCAGCCCAGCTGTCCTTTTGCCTCTGTGGACATCCATTCATGCCACATGTCAGAAGAGCTGTCATTTTTCTGTCATTCCTTCTGTCCTCCCAGCCACTCCTAGAATTTGTGAGCCCTGCCCCCCTTTTACCAAGAAGGAAGCTGTGATCCAGAGAGGAACATTCCCAGCCTGGGGCAGCCCACGGGTCATGGTCCTGTCCCATCTCGGGTGGTGCCCTTGCCCTAGTTGCCCAACTGCCTCCCACGAGTCCTGCTTGAAGCCAAGTGTCGCCCTCTGATCACCATGTGCTAGACCCAGGCTGGGTGAGATGAGCCTGGTCCTGCCTGTTTTACTGTCCCATGGGGAAGCTGACTCGCCATAGCTGTGGCTGCCTCAAAGGCTGGCAGGGTCAGAGCCAGGTAGAAGAGCTTGGAGGACCCGGGCAGCTCTGCTAAGGGCAGCGTGAAGTTCGGAAGAACAAGTCAGGGCTGCCGTGGGCAGGGCCTGGGGAAGCAGGTGTGCTGGGGTACACTGGGGAGCCTCGCAGAACTGGGGCGGTGTCCCCTTTTACCAGGGGGGAAGAGGCCCTTTCCAGCCTTCGGTTGGCCAGGCCTTCCTCTGGTACTTCTCCTGCACGTCACCCTTCCCGCCGGAGTCACAGAGTGCAGTGGGTGAGAGACTCGGGCCGACCCCTGGGACCCCAGAGACGCCAGCTCCCCCATCACCGGTAGCCCAGCCTTGACACTCGTGGGGCCTGGCAGTGTTTCCAAACCCATGCCTGTTCCATAGTGTGTTCCTTAATCCTCGGGAGAGGCAGGGCCTGGGAATTGGCCCCTTTTTGGCTACAGAAACGGGTTCCCAGGCTGCTCTGCGACTGGGCGAGCCGAGTGGAGGCAGGGGCAGCCAGGGCCACCAGGCTGTCGGGAGCCCGGCCCTGGGTTTTCCTGGGAAGCCCTTTGGGCAGAGCCCGGCCGGCAGTGAACTCCGATGGGACCTGCCACTAGTATTGCCCCGTCCTCATTTTCTCCTGAGAGCATGCTGAGGGTGTTTCACAGAACACAGTGGCACTGGCGAAAGGTAACCGAGCACTTCATGTGTGCCAGGCTGGCTCCGCCCCTGCCCCAAAGCTCCACTCTTCTGGGTCTCCTTGGGTTCTCTGGTGGTACCTGGGCTGCAGAGACGTTCTGTGGGTGGGAAGGTTAGTCTGGAGCGGGTTGGCCTGGAGCCAGCCGCCCTGCCCCACTCACCCTACAAGGGTCCTGGTCCCCCTTCCTCTTGGTAATGGGATAGGCTCGCCCTACTCAGACTGCCCACCCACCTGCCTGTGGCCGAGGCTGTACTGGGCCAGGTGAGCCCCCACGTGCTAGGAACTGAATGCCCTCCCTGTAGCCACTGCGTCCAGGTGTCCCACGCCCTGCCCCCTAGAGCTGTTTGAGACCCTTGACTCCTTCCAGCTTGGACCTTGGTCACTTTGCCCAGGCTCTTGGCCTCGCTGCCTCCTCCCCCCACCACAGCCACTCTGCTGGACATTCCTACTGCCTGGTGCTTTCTGCTCATGCCAGCTGCACCACCCTCCCCAGCCCTGGGCTTCCCTGCCTCTTACCCAGGCAAGGGGCCAGCTCCATCGGCTCCATCTCAGGGTGGTACATGGAATCCCTGTGACCTCACTGGCCGCTGGCCTCACACTGCCATCCTGGCTGTGCCAGCAACCTGCATGCCACAGCTCCGCTACATTTTCCCAGACCCCTGCCTAGAAACCAACAAGGCCTCTTATTAGGGATCCAGGAGCCCCAGCTTTGGGCTCAAGATGTTGCTCCTATGACTTTTTTTCTGAGGAGAGGCCTGATGGCTGTCACACCTCAGCTGCCCAAGGGGACCTGTGACTCAGAGGCAAGGAGACCCCTTGACCTGTAGGCAGCATGGCTTTCAACCTGACCTTCCAGGCCCTGAGGCAGTGGAGGCAGTGGCTACTTGGAGGCAGTGGCTACAGGGAGGGCATTCAGTTCCCAGTAAATGGGGGCTTGCCTGATCTTGGCATCCGTGTCATGATGTTGAAGGTCCGGGGTTCAAATCCCAGTTCAGCCTGCCTTGCTGTGTGACCTCAGGCAAGGCTGCTCTCTGTCTGAGCCTCAGCAGCCCTAACCAATAGGACGACTTCTAGGGCTGGCAGGAGGAGGCAGACAGATGCTTCCTGAGGGCACTTGCCACAGCGGGGACCCTCCAAGTGACTCTGTCCATAGGCGCTTCTTGTCGGCTTTCTCTCACTTCTGCCCTGGCCTAGGGGACTTGCCCGGCGGCCTCAGGGAGCCGAGAGGGCTCCAGGAGGTGGACGCCCTAGGAGACGGGCAGCTCCATCTGGGGGAGAAGACTCCTTCCCTTGATGCTTCCTCCCCCAGGGGCTGGGGCAGGCCAGGCCCTGCCTGACACTACCCTCTCCTCTTCAGAGCATAATCTACTACGTGAGCCGCTCCCCAAAGCTGGAGGCGTGGCTGAGCCATGAGGGCATTGCAACTGCCTTGCGGCCTGTGCGGGCTCCTGGCTATGCTGACTCGGACCCCACCTTCTCGCTGAGCGTGGATGAGGACTACGACCTGCGCCTTTCTGGCCTCTCTCTGCCCTCCTTCTGCGCCGTGCACCTCGAGTGGATCCAGTACTGTGCCTCCCGGCGCAGCCAGGTCGGGCCCCACCGCCATGGGCTGTGCCCTCCAGCTCCTGGACCTGGGCTCGCCCCCTCCCCGTGTGTGTTCCTCCAACCTGAGCCTCCCTTGACCCAAGCCCCCCTCCCCAAGGTCCCTGTCCCAGGTCTGAGCTGGGCTCTGGGGATGGGGTCCTTGTGCCACAGCCCGTGGACCAGGATTGGAACTCCCCGCTGGTCACGCTGTGTTTTGGCCTGTGTGTGCTGGGCCGCCGGGCCCTGGGGACAGCCTCGCACAGCATGTCTGCCAGGTGAGTCCTCGCGGGTCCTGCTGGGCTTATTGCTGTCCCCTCCGTGGAGAGCTCTGGAAATGCCACTGGTCCTAACTGTTGGTGTAGCTCTCACACGGGCAGCGCACTTCCCAGTCACGACCCCGCCAGTTGCTCGCTGCTGTGAGGGATGTGGGCAGACTGGTCTGTTTGTCAAGTCGGGGACCCGGAGGCCTGGCGAGGAAGGGCCTTGGCCCAGCTCCCCTGAAGCCTGAGACCCCTGGCTCCTCTGCGCCCCTGCTCACTCGTTCCTCCTGCCTGCTCAGCCTGGAGCCCTTCCTGTACGGTCTGCACGCCCTGTTCAAGGGGGACTTTCGCATCACCTCCCCGCGGGACGAGTGGGTCTTCGCCGACATGGACCTGCTCCACCGCGTCGTGGCGCCCGGGGTCCGCATGGCTCTCAAGCTCCACCAGGTGGGTCGGGTGCCCCGGCAGCGCGGGCGGGATGAAGCCGCCCCGGGGCGGGGTGCTGATGCGCCCCCGCCCCTCTGTCAGGACCACTTCACGTCCCCCGATGAGTACGAAGAGCCGGCGGCGCTGTACGACGCCATCGCGGCCAACGAGGAGCGGCTGGTCATCTCGCACGAGG
>NW_007098660.1:12207-14858 GCF_000164805.1 Carlito syrichta | reverse complement strand
GAGGGCTGCCCTGGAGTCCCCTGCCCCTCACCCCCCACCCCCACCCGATGCCCCTTTCCCCCGGGGCCGCCAGTGGCCTTCGGTCTCTGCGCCCAGTGGGCAGTGCCTCCCTCAAAAGCCCCGCCAGGGAGGTGGTGGGCCTCTTGGTGGTGAGGACCCTGGGCTCAGATGTCAGACAGCTGGTCCTGGGCTGAGGGCCGGTGCTTGTGAGGCTTCTAGCCACAGCCACATCCCATTCTGGGCGCTTCTCTACTCCCCCCAGGCTGCACAAGGGCTGCGGTGCTGGCTGCAACAGTGGTGGGAACGTGGACGACTCAGACTGTGGGGGGGGCGGCGGCCTGACCTCTCTCAGCAGCAACCCCCCCTTGGCACACCCCACGCCCGAGAACACAGCAGGTGAGCAGCGAGGCTGGGCTGAACCAGGGGCCAAGGGCGATGGCCTGGCTGAAGTCCCTGCTCTCTTATCTGTCTCCTGCAGGCAGTGGTGACCAGCCCCTCCCACCAGGCCCAGGCTGGGGGCCGCGGCCCTCCCTGAGTAGTTCTGGTGACGGGCGGCCTCCCCCTCTGCTGCAGTGGCCTCCTCCTCGGCTCCCTGGACCACTCCCTGCCTCACCCGCCCCTACTGAGGGTCCCCGGCCTTCACGACCCCCAGGCCCTGGCCTCCTCAGTTCTGAGGGCCCCAGCGGAAAGTGGAGCCTGGGGGGTCGGAAGGGGCTGGGAGGATCTGATGGGGAGCCAGCCTCAGGGAGCCCCAAAGGAGGTACCCCCAAATCTCAGGTAAGGGACGTGTGGGAGGGTCAGGTCCCAGGAGGTCCGGGTCAGCTTGCCCACCAACCTCTCTTCCCTCCCACAGGCGCCTCTAGACCTCAGCCTCAGCCTCAGCCTCAGCCTCAGCCTGGACGTGAGCACTGAGGCCTCACCCCCCCGAGCTGCCCAGGACATTCCTTGCTTGGACAGCAGTGCCCCTGAGAGTGGCACGCCTACTGGGGCCCCAGGCGACTGGCCTGCCCCCACTGAGGAACGTGAGAGCCCGGCAGCCCAGCCCTTGCTGGAGCACCAATACTGAGCAGCCTGGCGCCCGCTGGGTCTCACACCAAGATTCAGTTACTCGGACCCCCTCTGCTGCCTCTGGCCCTCTCTGCTGGACCACGGAATTGAGTGGCGTTGGCTTCCACATCTGAGCCCTGGCCTCTGGCTGCCTCAGCCAGAGAATCAGAACTGAATGGCCCGGACCTCGACCCCTGATCTCATCCCTAGTCCAGGGCCTGGCCTCCCCAGACGGAGGCAGTCAGCCTCCTAGCCAGGCCCTAAGAGCCAAACCATGGGCTGGTCCCGCTTTGAGCCCGTGGCCAGGACCACTTCTGCCCCTGGGCTTGCACTGCCTGCAGGGGTGGCCCCCTTGGCCTGGACCTGGGGCCTGAATGAGGGAACGGTGGTTTCTTTCTTTCTTTTTTTTTTTTTTTTGGTCATTTTTTTTCGTGCTTCGGAGACACCAGAATTAATAACACTATTTTTGATTTTGGTTGACTGTTTCTTTTATACCTGGGAGTGAGTATAGGGAAGAGGAAGTGGCCAAGCAGGATGGATGAGCATGGAGTGGGGGTGAGGTTGTGGGGCTGAGGTATGATAAAGGTCAAGGTCAGACCAAAGTGAGGTTCAGGTAGGACTGCATCCTCTTCTCCACAAGCCTGTTCCCTTTTCAACCTTGACGTGAAGGTCATTATGTTCAGTTTCCCCATATGTCCAAAGGCTTCTGGGTCTAGTGGTGCCTACATTTATTGGCCTTGACCTTGACCTTGACCAAAGCCTTTCTTTGAACTTCAGTTGCTCTAAGCCAGAAAGAGATGACACTTAATTGAGTTGGCCCACCACTATAGGAAAAAAAAAAGACACCCAAGGTGTTTTAAGAATAAATGAGGCAGCAGGCTGGGCACCATGTAATCCCAACCCTTTAGGAGGTCGAAGCAGGAAGAGCTCTTGAGCCCAGGAGTTGTAGATCAGCCTGGCCAACAGCAAGAACTGTCTCTGCAAAAAATTATAATAACAAAAAAGTTAAAGGGATGTGGTGCACACCTGAGTCCCAGTTACTTGGGAGGCTGAGGCAGGAGAATTACTTGAGCCCAGGAGTTCAAGGCTGCCAATGAACTGTGATCATGCCACTGCCCTCCAGCCTGGGCAACATAGCAAGACCCTCTCTACAAAAAGTAAATGAATGCGTGTAGGGTCCAGTGCTTAGCAAGTGCTCAGTAAAATAGTTGCAGCTCCTGAGTGCCTGCTGTGTGCCACATGAACTGGACCCTAGGTAGCCTCCTCTGGCCCTCCGGGTTGTTCTGGAAGGCAAAACACTTCGTATTTCTCAGCTGAGGAAACAGCCCGAGAGGCAGTACAGCGGCAGGAGGCCAGACTCCGTCCCTCCCGGAGCCGACCACCGCCAGGCCCGAGGTCCCCGCCCGCTGTGCTTCCCGCCCCAGACGGCTCCAGGCCGGCCCCGCCCCCTCCGCGGCGGCCCCGCCCCCGGCACGGCCCCACCCCCAGGCGGAGCCGGCGTCCGGAGCGGTAGCTGGAGAGCGGCTGCGGGACCCCGGCGCGGGCGGCGGCGGCCACCGGGAGCCCTAGAGGTACTGGCGGGAGCGGGGGACGGGAGGCGCCCC
>NW_007098660.1:8342-11896 GCF_000164805.1 Carlito syrichta | reverse complement strand
GGGGCGCCTCTTCTCCTTAGGCGGCCCCCTCCCCGGCCTTTGCACGCCGCCCCCAGTCCCTAGCCTGAACTGGGAGGAAACATCTGTCGCGCCCCCTGGCAGGAGAAATGGGGTCATGACCTCCAGATGTGCTGGGAAGCGGCCAGCGCCTCCTCCTGGGGCAGCCAGGCCTTCCGGATCTGTGGGGGCGGGGCCAGCCCCCTCCCCCCAGTGACACAGGCCTGGAGGAATGTCCTGGCCTCAATGGGCCCTGTGTGAAGCTCCAGGGTGGGGGGCAGAGCCCAAGAACACCCCTCAAGGCAGGGACAGAGCCTGGCGCTGGGCCAGACCCGAGGCAGCCCACGAGCCGGCAGGCACACATGCAGAACTCCCATCAGCTCCCCTGGAGCACAGCCTGCGATACCCCCCCCATGCCCTCTCCCACTCCTGCACCACCACAGGCCGGGCCCAGGCCTGCATGTGCCCAGAGCTTGGCGCATGGTGCCAGGGCCTGCATCTGCCACACACACAGATGGCTGGCTTCACCAGCCTCGCCTCCGCCTTCAATCTCCCAGCAGTCCTGGGAGGGGGCAGAAATAGTTAACCCCATTTCAGAGGTGAGAACACAGAGGCTCCAACGGTTGGCATCAGACGGTGTCCTAGGAGAAACCAGGGCAGGAGTCACCCTGGGCTGTGGAGGCCTGCCCTTGCCAGGCGGGGGATGCATGGAGCCCCTGGCCCAGCCCACCCCCCAGATGTCACTGGGAGATGCACAAAGGCCCATCATCAGATGCTTGCCCTCTCAGTGGCGGGTCTCCAGGTCCCTGTCCTCGCCACCTACCCCATCCAAGGTTCACCTGGGCGTGCTTCCCCGGCAAATCACACCACCTTTTGCACCTGCCTCTGGCCTCGTCACATTTCCACACTTAGCAGGCCCCTGGGGCCTCGGTGTCTCAGTCTTACATCCTGTGAGAACTTGAGCCTCAGCCCAGCCCCTCACCCAACCCACACCTACGCTCACCGACAGCGGCGAGCAGGCGCAGCAGCTCTGCTTAGGCCCTGGAGATTGGCAGATCCAGGGTCAAGTCCTAGCTCTGATGCAGAATTGCTTCAGGCAAGAGCATCCCCTCACTGGACCTCAGTTTGACCTTGTCACATGGGGTGCAGACCTTCGTGTCTGCAGCAGTGAGACGAGGTACGCAGAGGTCCCGATGGGACCCCGTTCTCACAAAAGGGCCTGGTCAGTGTGACTCCCTGTCTTGCCCCCAGGCACAAGCCCAGTAGCTGCAAGAGGATGGGCCCGGGCCTGTCCTTCAGGCCAAGGTGACTTGGGTCCCATGACTGAGCTGGTGTGACCCCAGCGCCTTCCTCAGGATGTGTGGGCCTGGCAGGGGGCTGGGCCCAGAGTTGGGCCACTTCCTATGCCGAGGGAAGTCCTCTTGCCATTCCTGCTGTCCTGCCACCGCCCCCGAGAGCCCAGGTGCCCTTGAGGTATTGAGGCTGTGGGGGTCAGGGCATTGGGGTCAGGCCTCTGTGGGTGCTCACCTCCCCAGGGACCCTGGAGGAAGCGGGAGGGGCTGAGAGGAAGGTCTCTGGGGACAGGACGTCCTCCCTTTGTGAAGTGGGCAGGACCCAGACACCAGTGGCCCCATGGGTTTCCCGTCCCTGCGGAGACAAGTTGTCTGTCCAGTGGGGCCAGGCTTTGGTGGGACCCTTACTCTGGGTCAGGCCAAAGCCAGGGTGTGTGGGTGGCCACTGGGGGACTCTGGCAGCCTCAGGGCTTTGCCCAGGCATGGGGACCCTAAGGGCTGAGACCTAACAGCCCAGGCCCTGGCCCTGACCATCTAAGCCGGGGAAGGGGCTGGAAACCTCAGCCCTAGGCAGACGAGGAAGTGGCCAGGAAAGCGGAAGCAGCTTTGATGGTCTCGGAGGGGGCCGGAAGCCAGCCCGGCTGGTGGAGGACCAGGCTGGGGGCCCGGGTTCCTGTTTTCTCCCCAGGCCCCTCTGAGCAGCCCCCTCCTCCTTCAGGGCAGAGACTGCTGCCGCCACCTCGGCCTGCCGGCTGGGCACCAGACACCCGTGCCTGCCAATGCGGCCCGGCCCCTGGAGAGTCAGGCCCACAGAGCACGCCCATGTGGGCCGGCGGGGTGGGGTGTCCCCGGCGGGGCTCGGCCCCCGCGCCCACGGATGACTTCTTTGCTCGCAAGCTGCGCCAGCCGGCACGGCCCCCGCTGACCCCACACACCTTTGAGCCCAGGCCGGCCCGGGGCCCGCTTCTGCGCAGCGGCAGCGATGCAGGCGAGGCCAGGCCCCCCACGCCAGCTAGCCCCCGTGCCCGCGCCCACAGCCACGAGGAGGCCAGCCGCCCTGCTGCAGCTTCCCCCCGGATCTTCACCGACCCGCTGGCACTGCTGGGACTGCCAGCGGAGGAACCCGAGCCCGCCTTCCCGCCGGTGCTGGAGCCCCGATGGTTTGCCCACTATGACGTGCAGAGCCTGCTCTTTGATTGGGCTCCAAGGCCACGGGGGACCGGCGGCCACGCAGAGGCCAGCTCTGGGAACTGGGCTTCAGCCGAGGACCAGGCCACCAGCTCAGACCTGCTGCTTGGGGCGCCTGGCTTTGTGCGCGAGCTCGGGGGTGAAGGTGAGCTAGGCCTGGGTGGACCAGCACTCCCGCCTGTGCCCCCTGCTCTGCCCAATGCGGCCGTGTCCATCCTGGAGGAGCCACAGAACCGAACCTCGGCCTACAGCCTGGAGCATGCAGACCTGGGTGCCGGCTACTACCGCAAGTACTTCTATGGCAAAGGTGAGGGAAGGGAGGTGGGAGGGTGGGCAGGACGGTGGGGTGTGGGGGACTCTCGGACAGAGTCCCGTCACCTTCAGGGCACACAGTAGAGCTTATGAAGCGTCCTTTTCCTGTCAAGTCCCTGGTCGTAGGAAGGATCGAGAGCTAAGCTGGGGTCTTGTTGGTCTACCTTTAGCCACCCGCCTCCTTAAGGCCAAGCCCTGGTCCTTTGCCCTAGCCGGGGCATACCCCTCTGCCTGTATCTGATTCAGCCACAAAACCCACCAGGCTGGGGATGGATTTCCCATTTGCATTTCTGAGGCGGAAGCTCAGGCCTGAACGCCCCGGACCCGTGAACCTCATTCTCACCAGGGCTGCCGGAGAGAGGGTTCTGGTCCGCAGAATGTGGGCGTGGCGGCAGGCCCACAGCAGGGTTTAGGTCTGGCCACCGGGTCTGTGTCAGGGTCTGGTTCTGGTTCCTGGTCAGGGGCGAGGTGTGATGTGGGCGGGCCCCAGAAAGGGCGGGACCTAATCTGGGGTCTGCGTTTTGTGGTGAGATGGACTCCAGGGAGGGACCTCGTGGTGGGCGTGGCCGAGCGGGGCTGCCGGGGGGCGTGACCAGTCATTCCCGGCCCCCCAGAACACCAGAACTTCTTCGGGCTGGACGAGGTGCTGGGCCCGGTGGCAGTGAGCCTGCGGCGGGAGGAGAAGGAGGGCAGCGGAGGCGGCACCCTGCACAGCTACCGCGTCATCGTGCGGACCACGCAGGTGGGCCGGGATCACGGGATCAG
>NW_007098660.1:3874-8322 GCF_000164805.1 Carlito syrichta | reverse complement strand
TCCCCCCCACCCCGTGTGGATCCTGAGCGCTGCCCCCCACACCCCTTCCTCAGCTCCGGACCCTCCGCGGCACCATCTCGGAGGACGCGCTGCCGACAGGGTCCCCGCGGGGCCTGTCCCCTAAGAAACTTCTGGAGCACGTGGCGCCGCGGCTGAGCCCGACCTGCCTGCGCCTGGGCTCAGCTTCGCCCAAGGTGCCACGCACGCTGCTCACACTAGACGAGCAAGTGGTGAGTGGCCGGGGAGCTCCCAGCTTTACAGCCACACTGTACACCCGGCCTGCTCAGCTCCCAACCCCCTAGCCCTGACCCCCACCCTGGGCGGTGACTCCCGGAGAGAAGGCATCAGAGGTCACCTGGAGCCTTGTCCAAGTAAGGTCTGCAGGCCAGCAGCACCATAGCATCTGGGAGCTTGTTAGAAATGCAGATTCTGGCAGGGCTCGGTGGCTCAGCCTGTGATCCCAGCACTTTGGGAGGCCGAGGTGAGTGGATTGCTTGAGCCCACGGGTTCAAGACCCCCCTGGGCAACTTGGCAAGACCTCATCTCTACAATAAATCAAAAACTAGCCAGACGTGGTAGCGCGTGCCTGTAGTTCCAGCTACTTGGAAGGCTGAGGCGGAAGGATCACCGGAGCCCAGTAGGTCGAGGCTGCACTCCCAGGCTGGGAGTGTGTCACCGTACTTCAGTCTGGGCGATGGAGTAAGACTCCAACTCAAAAAAAAAAAGAAGAAGAAAGAAATGCAGATTCTATCCCAGCACTTTCAGAGGTGCAGGCAAGAGAACTGCCTGAGCCCAGGGGTTCGAGACCAGCCTGGGCAACTTGGCGAGACCTCGTCTCTACAATCAACCAAAAAATTAGCCGGGCGCATGCCTGCAGTTCCAGCTACTTGGAAGGCTGAGGTGGAAGGATTGCCTGTGCCCAGCAGGTCGAGGCTGCGGTGGCCCAGGAGTGTGCCCACTGCACTCCAGCCTGGGTGATAGAGTAAAACTCCAACTCAAAAAAGAGAAAGAAATGCAGATTTGGGGGCCCCACCCTAGACCTGCTAAATCGAAGTCTGTATTTTAGAAAGATCCCGAGGTGACGCATATGTACTTTGCAGCCCTAGAAGCCCTGGTCTGACTGCACCGCTGCTGCTGCAATTCCCTCACCATTCCTGGTCAATCTGCCTTGCAGCCCCCTGCTTGGTTCCCCCTCAGTATGTGAGGCTCACTCCTTCCTGGGGCTGCCCATTCCACTTCGGGATAGTCAGGCCAGTTGGAAGTCATTCCCTACTCTGTGCTGAAAGCTACTCACTGGTGGGTTCTCCTCCTCTGTGTCATTCACCCCCCCCCAGTCATTCAGCAAACATTTCGCATGCCTTCTTGGGGCCAGGCCCCAGACGGGATGCTGGGGACAGGTCCAGACCGGGTGCTTTCCTTGAGTAGCTCACAGCCGGGTGGGGGAGAGAAACCCACAGAGAACTGTTGAAATACAGGGGCAGGATAACAGTGAAAGGGCACCGTCGAGGGCTCCGTGGGGCACAAAGGGAGTGCTGACAGCCCTTCCTTGGGCAGGGTTTCCCAGCATGGAGGAAACCAAAGAGCTCACGCCAGGATGAGCGGGCGTGTTCTGGGCAGAAGGAACAACCATGTGCTAAATGCTTAACGACTGAGCACATCACATTTGGGTAGTTAGTTCAGCCAGGCTGGAGTAAGGTTTGGGGAAGGGGTGGACGGAGGTTTGCATTTGTTTCTGTGGACACTGGGAAGCCATGGAAGGATTCAGAGATCTGAGAGGTGCAGTAGCCCTCTGGCTGGAGCGTGGGGACTAGACTGGGGTGGGGGGTGGGGCAGACGGAAGGCTGTTGCAGTTGTCCAGGCTAGATGCGGTGGCAACGATGGTGAAGAAGAGGTGACAGCTCAGGGTATAGGGGGTAGCCCTGTGACTGATGGAAGGGTGCGGAGTGGTGAGATCCTCAGCTTCTTGGTCCCTGGGAGCGGTGTTTCTGTGTGGGGGGGAGGTGGTCAGCAAGGACGCCAGATACCAAGTGCTGAAGAAATGGGTCTGGGGTCTGGGCGTAGAGGCAGAGATGGGGGTGTCACCCCACAGAGGTGGCTGCTGCAGCCACTGAGGGGGAGCATGGGTGGAGAAGAGGGTGGGTCCCTGGGGCCCCAGGCACGGGGGTGGGCTCCAGTTGTCCCCAGCGCCAGCGGTGGCTGAGATGGTGCCAGGATGGGGTCCTGTCCATGGGCTGTAGGGGGAGTTGGAGTTTAGAGGCTGAGGTGGAATGAGGGGGTGTGCAGACTGAAATCGAAGTGGTGGCCGACGTGTGGACAAGCTTAGCATGATGAAGGGGTGCTGTGGGGGAGCCCAGGCTGCTTGGAGGGGCCAGAGCACCTTGTTAGTGTCCAGTTACCCATGGACGGATGAGCCAGGATCAGAGGGCCCAGAACGGGAGCAGAGAGGGTGGAGGTGGTACAGGGTTCAAGGCCTCCGGGGACGCCTTGGATTTGAGGATGGAGAGGACAGTCTGGCCTTGAGATAAGGAGGTTGACAACGTGAGCATTTATGGGGAGCGAGCGCATTGTGTGCAGGGTGAATCCTGAGTCACTTCGTCTCTTGTCCCGTGAGCGCCAACCCTCTCTGACCCCTTCCTGCTTGTGCCCTCCTCTCTTTCTTGTACCCAACGGACAGGCAAGGACACAAGTGGCTCACAGAGGACTAGAGCTCAGGGCCACACATCGAGGCAGCCCAGCTCCCAGGCCAGTGTCCATCCTTCCCCAGGATGCTGTGGGGTGTGGCTGGCAGGGGACTGAGGTCTACGCCTTCTGTCCATGTTCCTTCCTCCCAGCTGAGCTTCCAGCGCAAGGTGGGCATCCTATACTGCCGGGCAGGCCAGGGCTCGGAAGAGGAGATGTACAACAACCAGGATGCAGGACCGGCCTTCACACAGTTCCTCAAGCTGCTGGGTGACGTGGTGCGCCTCAAAGGCTTTGAGAGCTACCGTGCCCAGCTGGACACCAAAAGTGAGGCCCAGGGGGCAGCAGGGCGGGGCAGACCCGGGCGGAGGGGCAGGCGCTTGGGTGTGAGCTAGCTGCCTTGGTACTCCTTTGTCCACATATACTGTCCTGGGGCTAGGGACCGGGGCTGGAGAGTTCTTTGGGGAAGCCGAAGGCAAGAGTCAGGGCTGTAAGGGCCAAGTTAGGGGCTAAAAGGAGGGTCTGGGACCATCCCCCGAGGCCCGAGTACCCTACTGCCTGAGCTGGGACCAAGGTGGTTTTGAGGCACCGCCCCTCCAGCCAACACATTCCAGCAACCCAGTCCCAGGGTGGGGTGGGGGGCACCCCTGCCATCTTCCACGCTCCCAGCATGCCACGCGTGCTTGTGTCTAGGTCAACATGTGTCCGCTCCTAGACACCCGACCCCTCCATCCCCGAATCCACTTCTCATTTCTGTCTTCAGTCTATTTCATCACCTCTGTTCTGACCGGCCCCCTTCACCCTGGCAGCCTGGAGGGGGAGGGGAAGGGGGCAGTCAAGGCGGAGGCCTTTAGATCCCCTGGCCTGGGCATTGGCTGGTGGCATGAGGGGCTGTCTACCCGCTGGTTGGGCACTGAGGTGCTGAGTGCGGGCAGATGGTGGCTTCCGGCCACTCAGATGCCCCCTGCTGCCCTTGTGTGTCCCCAACTCCCTGGCCACAGCGGATTCCACGGGCACGTACTCCCTCTACACCACGTATCAGGACCACGAGATCATGTTCCATGTGTCCACGATGCTGCCTTATACCCCTAACAACCAGCAGCAGGTGTGCGGGGGGCTCCAGGGAACCATGGAGGGTGCTGTGGGGAGGGGAGGGGGGCTTGACATCTGAGCCTTGGCCTGAGTGCGGCTGACTCCCGCTGGTGGCCCCTTCCCAAAGGCAAACACCCCAGGCCGTCACCAGGGGCAGTAGGAGCCACTGATGACTACTAGGCTTTGCCCTGCCCGCGAGGAGGGATTTGGTCCGGGATAGGACGGTCCGCTCACCCTCCACCCTCTAATCCCCAGCTCCTGCGGAAGCGTCATATCGGCAACGACATTGTGACCATCGTGTTCCAGGAGCCCGGCAGCAAGCCATTCTCCCCCACCACCATCCGCTCGCACTTCCAGCACGTGTTCCTAGTGGTGCGGGCGCAGGCGCCCTGTACCTCGCACACCTCCTACAGGTGGGCGCCCGGGTGATCCCAGGTCTGCCATCAGCATGGCGTCCTGCTGCCCCCTCACTATCGCCCCCCCCGCAGGGTGGCCGTGAGCCGCACCCAGGACACCCCAGCCTTCGGGCCGGCTCTGCCCAAGGGCGGAGGCCCCTTTGCCGCCAACGCCGACTTCCGGGCCTTCCTGCTGGCCAAGGCGCTCAACGGAGAACAGGCGGCGGGCCACGCGCGCCAGTTCCACGCCATGGCCACGCGCACGCGCCAGCAGTACCTTCA
>NW_007098660.1:1960-3004 GCF_000164805.1 Carlito syrichta | reverse complement strand
GCTGCGCGTTTGCGGCCAGACGCTGCCCAGCCTGGGTGCCCAGGACGCCGCCCAGCTGCTGCGCTCGGCACCCAAGGTCTGCGTCACCGTCCTGCCTCCCGACGAGAGCGGCCGACCCCGCAGGTCAGGGTGCCCGGGACGTGGGGAGGCGGGAGGGCTGGGCAGCTGGCCACCACCCACCCTGTGCCTCCCGCGTGGCCGTCAGCGTGCTCTCAAGCGTCCCGGGTGGATGCCTTTCCTTCTGGAAAGAATCCCCGTCTTTTATCCTCTCTGCCCTGCACTTTTTAAAATGGAACCGATTAAGCACTTTAAAAATACATACGTAGAGAGAAAGCCAGGGGCTCTTGCTATGTTGTCCAGGCTGGGTTCAAACTCCTAGGCTCAAGCAATCTTCCTGCTTTGGCCTCCCAAAGTGTTGGAATTACAGATATGTGCCACCGTGCCTGGCCTAAACATGTTTTTTAATGTACAAAAGATCAAATGACAGCCCCCATCTTTTTTTTAAGGTATTAATATGCCTCCCAGCCCCCACACAAATACACACTGTTGATTCCTTATCGAGCTAAGCCAGGTATATGCAAACTTAGTCCATAAAAGGCCAGATAGTAAATTTTGGGGGCTTTCTGGGCCATCTTGTCTCTGCTGCAGCTATTCAACTCTGTCATTGTAGGTAAATGAGCAAGGGTGTTCTGTTCTGCTAAGACTTTTTTTATGGACACTGAAATTTGGATTGTACATGATTCTCTTTTTTCATGAGGTATTCTTTTGATTTCTTTCAACTAGTTAAAAATATAAAAGCCACTCTTGGCTGGCAGAAGAACAGAAACAGGCACATCTGCTTAAAAGAAAAAAAACGGCATAGGCTAGATTTTTTGTCTTTTTTTTTTGAGCTGGAGTTTCACTCTGCTGCCCAGGCTGGAGTGCAGTGGCACGATCATGGTCACTGCAGCCTCGACCTGCTGGGCTCAGGCGATCCTTCCACCCCAGCCTTCCAAGTAGCTGGAACTACAGGCATGCACCACCACACCCGGCTAATTTTTTGAT
>NW_007098660.1:0-769 GCF_000164805.1 Carlito syrichta | reverse complement strand
GGGCGCTCCTGGCCTGCCTGGCTCAGCCCCTCCTGGTGCCACAGTCATGTCCGAGGTCGGCAGCGAGACCCTGGAGGATGAGTGGCAGTCCATCTCAGAGATCGCCTCCACTTGCAACACCATTCTGGAGTCGCTGTCCCGAGAGGGTGAGGCCACCAGGGCGCTGGGGCTGGGAGCCAGGGTGGTGCTTTCTCCCCTTCTGACTGTCTGCACTGTCCTTCTGCACCCACAGGACAGCCCATCCCGGAGAGTGGAAACCCCAAGGGAACCCCAAAGTCTGATGCTGAGTAAGGCCCCCCTGCCCGCATGTGGCCCCTTTATCATGCCCTTTGACCACCCCCTTTGTGCCTGTCCACTGTGGAGCGGTTGCCTGGGATCTGCTTCCACAGACTTCTAGAACACGGGCCGGGCCCCACTCGTTAGGGGGCTCTGGGAGCCCGCCATGGCGCTGTCACCGCCCGGGTCCTGCTGAGTCCCGACCCCCTCACCTTCAGGCCAGAATCTGGGAGCCTGTCGGAGAAGGTCTCTCACTTGGAGTCCATGCTCAGGAAGCTCCAGGAGGACTTGCAGAAGGTGAGAGGGAGGGCTGGGGGTGGCGAGGCGTCGCAGAGCTGCCCAGGGAAAGCACCACGGCTCTGACTGCTGCCTCCCGTCCCCCCAGGAGAAGGCAGACAGGGCGGCCCTGGAGGAGGAGGTACGGAGCCTGAGACACAACAACCTGCGGCTGCAGGCCGAATCGGAGAGCGCAGCCGCCCGCCTGCTCCTGGCC
>NW_007098659.1:0-861 GCF_000164805.1 Carlito syrichta | reverse complement strand
GCTCCCGGCCCACCGCAGCCTCGACTGCTGGGCTCCGGCGATCTTTCTGTCTCAGCATTCCGTAGCTGGAACCCACAGAGCGTGCGCTACCATGCCCGGCTAATTTTTGATTTATTGTAGAGACGAGTTCTCGCCAAGTTGCCCAGGTGGGTCTCGAACCCGTGGGCTCAGGCAATCCACTCACCTCAGCCTCCCAAAGCGCTGGGATTACAGGCTGAGCCAGCGAGCCCGGCTGAAGAGAGACTCTTGGAAGGGCATTCAAGGTGGCACCTTCTAAGGGTCCCTCATGACGAGTGGGCTTGGCCCTCTGGCCTTAGTGTCCCAGCCCTTCATCTGACACACGTTTCCCTCTGCCCCGTCGGCATCTGGCTGCCTCCTCTTCCCATAGTGCCCTGGGCTGGAAGGGATGGACTTTTTCTTCCTTTTCCTGTGGGATCGCTATCCCTTGCAGAAAAGTGCCTAGACTCTGGTCTCCCACTCCCGGCCCTTGGTGTAAACAGGTGGGTTCTAAGAAAACTTAGAAAGTCTTTTCTCTTCTTTGCCATGTCTGACTGTGCTGACTATTGTCTTTTTTTTTTTTAGTTTAAATATCTTATTTGGCTTTATTATTTCAGAAACAACTTCTGAACCCAGTCTAGATTATTTTCCCTCTTTTAATTTTTATTTTAAAATTGTGGGGTACAATTCAGGGTTACATATATTCACTGTGCAGGTCCCCTTATTGATGAGGTGTGGCCCTCCTTCCCCAGGCAGATATCGACTGGGATTGACAGTCGTCGACTATTGTCTTTTTATTTTTTATTATTTTTATTTTTATTTTTTTGAGTTGGAGTCTCACTCTGTCGCCCAGATTGGAGTGCA
>NW_007098658.1:0-462 GCF_000164805.1 Carlito syrichta | reverse complement strand
TAGTTAAGTCAGCTGGCTAGCTAGTTAAGTCAAGTAGTTAAGTCAGCTGGCTAGCCAGCTACCTAGCTGTGTATCTAGCTGTTAAGTCAGCTGGGTAGCCAACTGGCTAGCTAGTTAAGTCACCCTGTTAACTCAGCTTGCTAGCCAACTTGTTGCCTAGGTAGTTAGATAGTTAATTCAGCTGTTAAACCAGCGGGATACATAAGTAGCTATCTAGCTAAGTCAGCTGGTTAGCCACCTGGCTTGCTAGAGGTGTCAGCTAGTTAGGTCAGCTGGGTATCCAGTTATGTCAGCTGGCTGACCAACTGACATAACTGGGTATCCAGTTATGTCAGCTTGTTGAGTCAGCTGGCTAGCCAGCTGACTAGCTGGTTAAGTCAGCTAGCTAATCAGCTTGATAGCCACCTGACTAGGTAGGTAGCTAGCTAATTAGCTGGCTAGCCGGCTAGCTAGCTGATTATG
>NW_007098657.1:0-557 GCF_000164805.1 Carlito syrichta | reverse complement strand
CGCTCTGTCACCCAGACTGGAGGGCAGTGGCACTCTCTGGCCACTGCAGCCTCGACCTGCTGGGTTCAGGCGTTCCTTCCACCTCAGCCTTCCCAGTAGTTGGAACTACAGGCACATGCCACCACGTCTGGCTAATTTTTTTTATTTACTGTAGTGATGGGGTCTCACCAAGTTGCCCAGGCTGGTCTCTAACCCATGGGCTCAGGCAATCCTCTCACGTCGGCCTCCCAAAGTGCTGGAATGATAGGTGTGAGCCACCGTGCCCAGCCTTAGAATTCCTACTTTTGATGAGACTGCCAGACTTCTGTAACCCTGAATCACAATGTAGAAGCATGGTAGCAGTTGGCAGAATGGAAAGTGACTCAACAGAGGGGAGGACAGTCAGACATGAGTGCCTACAGAGTGTCAGGTGGTAGAGAAGGAGAGTCAGGAGCTGAAAGCTGATTCTTTTTTTTTTTTTTTTTTGAGTTGGAGTCTCACTCTATTGCCCAGGTTGGAGTGCAATGGCACACTCACGGCCACCGCAGCCTTGACCTGCTGGGCTCAGGTGATCCTTC
>NW_007098656.1:0-627 GCF_000164805.1 Carlito syrichta | reverse complement strand
GGAGCAGCCACTGCACTCCAGTCTGGGCGACAGAGTGAGACTCCAACTCAAAAAAAAAAAGGTCCAGAGGGCTTTAATTTTGTATTTAATATGTATTCTGATAATTAAGACACACCTTATCCTTGTACCAAGACTTCGATTTCCGTTTCAGGAGACGGAAAGGTGAACTTCTCAGACTTCATCAAGGTGCTGACAGATAAGAGCTGCTTCCTCAAGGCTGTGGATGAGTGGACGGGTTGCTGAACAGGGTGGCCAGGCAGCCACACATGCACAGAAGACAGTGCTCACCATGCAGGAGACAGTGCTCACTGCACAGGAGACAGTGCTCACCGCACAGGAGACGGTACTCACCGCACAGGGGAAAATACTCACCGCACAAGAGAAAGCGCTCACCGGGGCTTCCCAGCAGGAGGGCGTGGCCTGGGGTATGATTTGCGTATGTGATGCTCAGCAACTGGATGCGGTTTTAGAGTTTTGACTTAAATATATCAATCAGGCCTGGCCTTGTCTGCAAGTCTCCTGCGGTAGACACTGTGCTTGGTCTCCCGTGGGAACACTCAGGGAGTGACAGGTGGAAACCTATGGTCCCTTTGAGAGTTTGAATCCCTATTTTTTTTTTTTTTTTTG
>NW_007098655.1:0-497 GCF_000164805.1 Carlito syrichta | reverse complement strand
CAGGCTGGAGTGCAGTGGCACGCTCACAGCCACCACAGCCTCGACCTGCTGGGCTCAGGCCATCCTTCCACCTCAGCCTTCCAAGTAACTGGAACTACAGATGCATGCCACCATCCCTGGCTAGTTTTTGTGATTTATTGTGGAGACAAGGTCTCACTAAGTTGCCCAGGCTGGTATTGAACCCTCGGTCTCAGGCAATCCTCTCGCCTAAGCCTCCCAAAGTGCTGGGATTACAGACTGAACCACTGCGCCCGGCCTACAAAGAACTCTTACAACTCAACAATAAAAAGACTAATAACCCAATTTTTAAATGACCAAAGAACTTGAATAAATCTTTCTTCAAAGAAGAGCTACCAATGGCCAATAAGTACAAGAAAAGATAGTCTACATCACTAGTCATTGGAAAAATGAAAATACAAACCACAAGAAGAAACCACTTCAAGCCGGGCTCGGTGGCTCAGCCTGTAATCCCGCGCCTTTGGGAGGCTGAGGTGAGT
>NW_007098654.1:0-611 GCF_000164805.1 Carlito syrichta | reverse complement strand
TCCGCGCTGCTCCCGGCTGGGCGGCCTGGACCCCGAGTTCGTCCCCTCCGGCCCCCGGCCCCCAGCGTCCGTCCCACCGCGACCCCTGCTCCAGCCCGGGCGTCCCGTCCCGACCCCTGCCCCGCCCCGCCCTCCCTGTCCGGGTCCCGGCCTCGCCCCACAGCGCCCCCCAGGCCCCGCCCTGGCTTCCAGGGGCACGTGCCGTCCGTCCCCCGCTCCGATGTTCATCCTCTTCCAGCCTCGCATTCCCGATGGCCCGAGTTGCTCCCCGCCTCTTCGCCCCTGAGCTTCCATTCGCCTCCGGGCCTTTCTCCAGATGGCCCCGGTGCCTCGGTTCAGCCCCTGCACTCCGGGATGATCCCCCGACGTGCCCATTCCCACTCCGTCTTCTCTCTCTGGATGCTTCGTTTCAGTCCAGTCCACCTCTTTCTGGAGCCTGCTTGTTGGCTTGCTTGGGAATAGTGGGGGTGGAGGAAAAGCCATTGCACCGCACTTGGGGACCTAGCACTTGCCCTAGGGTTCCTTCCCCAAGGCTCCACCAGTCTGGGTCTAATGGAGACTCCCACTGCGCCCCTATAACGTGGTACAAGGCATTTTGTCTGCAGACTGGG
>NW_007098653.1:0-498 GCF_000164805.1 Carlito syrichta | reverse complement strand
TCGCCAAGTTGCCCAGGCGGGTCTCGAACCTGCGGGCTCAGGCAATCCTCTCACCTCAGCATCCCAAAGTGCTGGGATTACAGGCTGAGCCACCGAACCTGGCTCAATATACCTGATTTTAAGAAAAAAATTCTTTCAGTTGGGCATGGTGGCTTGCGCCTGTAATCCCAGCACTTTGGGAGGCTGAAGTGGGAGGATTGCCTGAGCCCAGGGGTTCGAGACCAGCCTAGGCAATTTAGTGAGATCTTGTCTCTACAATAAATCAAAAAATGAGCCGGGCATGGTGGCTCACGCCTGTCATCCCTGCACTTTGGGAGGCCAAGCATGAGTCTTGCCTGGGCCCAGGGGTTCAAGATAAGCTTGGGCAACCTGGTAGGATCTCATCTCTACAATAAATCCAAAAAAATAATAATGATAGTAACTGGGTGTGGTGGCATGTGATTGTAGTTTCAGCTACTTGGAAGGCTGAGGCAGAAGGATCACCTGAACCCAGCGGGT
>NW_007098652.1:0-561 GCF_000164805.1 Carlito syrichta | reverse complement strand
CGAGGGATTTTGTACCAATATGCCATTTGATTCCTGGGGTACCTGATTATGGTCGTAGATATTCTTAGAGCACTAAAGGATTTGTAGGGCCAGATCCTCGATTACAACTATCAAGAGGACCAGAAATTTCCTGGGGATCTCTAATGACAGATTTAGGTTATGCATGGAGCTAGTAGCTCTGAAAAATGTAGGGACCTAGAAGCCCAGATTGCTGATTAAACCTTATGGAGAGGCCCTGTAGATTCTGGCGAATGAGGACTCCAAAACCGGATTTCATTTTAGTTCTCAGCAAGATGCCCTGATTTTGCCTCGTGATGTGAATCCCAAAACTCTGTATACAAATAGGCAGATGCCCAGAAGTTTCCTAGGGACGTGGAATCCATGAATTCTGATTACCCTTAAAAGTACCTAATAAATATTTGGCAACCTCAAAACACGTGGCCCCTATCCGAATTGAAGTTCAAATGGAAGTTTTAGGATTACAAGGTACATCTTAAAACCAGAGTTACCTACAAATATGGCGATAAGATTCTTTGGGTCCTGGAATCTGCCCTTTGTTTT
>NW_007098651.1:0-494 GCF_000164805.1 Carlito syrichta | reverse complement strand
CGAGGCTGCGGTGGCCGTGAGCGTGCCACTGCACTCCAGCCTGGGCAACAGAGTGAGATTCCAACTAAAAACAAAAACAACAACAACAAAAATCTTTATATAGCAGCAGAGATGAGCTGGGCATGGTAGCTCATGCCTGTCATCCCAGCACTTTGGGAGGTCAAAGCAAGAGGATTACTTGAACCCAGGGTTTGAGACCAGCCTGGGCAACATGGTGAGACCTTGTTTCTACAATAAATCAAAAAATTAGTCGGGTATAGTGACACTCGCCTGTAGCTCCAGCTACATGGAAGGCTTAGGCTGAAGGATGGCCTGAACCCAGTAGGTCTAGGCTACGTGGCTGTGGATGTTCCACTGCACTCCAGTCTGGGTGACAGAGTTGGACTCCAATTTAAAAAAAGAAAGAACTAGCCGGGCTCAGTGGCTCAGCCTGTAATCCCGCGCCTTTGGGAGACTGAGGTGAGTGGATTGCCTGAGCCCGCGGGTTCGAGACC
>NW_007098650.1:0-565 GCF_000164805.1 Carlito syrichta | reverse complement strand
TGTGGCCGCCCCCCCCCCCCAGCCCTTTACACCCCATAAACGGTAACAGCCCTCATTTTCTTTTATGGCGCTTCGAGGCTCCTCAGTCTCCAGGGCCCTGCCTTTGCCAGGACTTGTGTTCAGGGGGGCTTGCTGTGCAGGACCCAGATTGTCCCAGGCCAGGCTGGCAGGACGCTGTGTGTGTGTGTGTGTGTGTGTGTGTGTGTGTGTTTGGGGAGGAGGGGGAGAGGTGCAAGGGCTCAGGGTCTTCAGCAAGCCCCCAAACGTCTGAACGTCGGACTCCGGTTTCCCGCTCAGAGCCTCACTCGAGGCCGCCCCCCAGCTCTCCATCCTGCCAAGGAAGGCGCCAGGCGCCTCTGTGGCCCGGGTTTGGGAAATTTCTTGGGGCACCGCTCCTGGCCAGCGACACTGGGACCTGAGCCCAGCTTCTCAGGGGCTTCCCCGCCGTCCCGCAAACAGACTCACGGCCGGGAGCCTGTCCTCGCCTTCCCAACCTTCTCCCGGCCTGGTTGGGAGAGCTTAGGCCCCGCGGACGGGCTGTGGCGGTCTCGGCTCCCGAGAGGCA
>NW_007098649.1:0-760 GCF_000164805.1 Carlito syrichta | reverse complement strand
CCCTTCATGGCAGCCGGGCTGCCGAGGCCCACGTTCCGCACTGTGGCCCACATGGGCAGTGAGGACCAGTTCGGTCATCCCGGCCTCGGGCTGCCCCGCCCCTCCTTCCCTCCAGCTGCTTTCTCCCTGACCTCTCACAGCTCTGCCCCACCCCCCTTCCACCACCAACTTCCTCCCACTGAAGTCACTTAGCATGAGTTCGCTGAGTCCCATGAGGTCCCTGTGCAGGAGTCAGCCACCAATGAGACAGTATGCAGCCCTGGGGTGGGTGGGAGTCCAGGCCTGGAGGAGGGGCCGGCAGGTGGGGGAGGACCTGAGGGACCCGATTCCGTGGGGCCCCCGGGTCGAAGGCTGTGGCTTCCTCCATGCACCTGGGACTCACCCGCATCTACCCCCAGGCGCCTCTCCCCCTGCCCCCACGGACCTCTGCACTGCCCCTCAGCACACGCCCAGCCCCCGCCATGCCTGTCTCGCTGAAAACACGCAACACGTCCACCCAGGCTGCTTGAGCCCTGGCCCTCGAGACCCTGCTGACACACCACGTGGCTGTCCTGCCCACCGCAGGCGTGCGCTGCCCTGGGGCATGTGCTGCTGCCAGCACACACATCACTGTGTCATCTGAGACAAAAGACGCCACTCTGAACTGCTTGCGAAATACTGGAAAACAGGCGGGCAGATGATAAGATTGTCTCTCCCCACGCCCTGTGGCAGAAACCGCTCGAGGAGCAGCCGGACGCGGGGCCTGACGGGCCTTCCGGCG
>NW_007098648.1:0-465 GCF_000164805.1 Carlito syrichta | reverse complement strand
CAGAAATCTCAGAGGAAGAGAAATTGAATTAAGATAAGTTTGCCTCAGTTCTTGGTAATGTTCTAAAGCTGGGTGATGGGCACACAAGAATTTAAATTGACTGGCACTTCCTGTCTATGACCCTGAACAAATTGTTTACTATCCACAGCCTCCTTTCAGATAAAGGGTCAATGATGACATGTTGGACAGGGTGCAGTACTTCACACCTATAATCCCAGAACTTCAGGAGGTTAGAGGATTGCTTGAGCTCAGAAATTCACAACCAGCCTGGGCAACATAGTGATACCTGCCTCTACTAAAAATAAAATTAGCTGGGCCAGGCGCTGCTTGTAGTCGCTACTTGAGAAGCTGAGACGGGAGGATGGTTTGAGCACAGGAGTTTGACGTTACAGTGAACTATGATCATACAGTGAACTATGATCATACATATTACTATACTCCAGTCTGGTGACAAAACTAGATCCT
>NW_007098647.1:0-565 GCF_000164805.1 Carlito syrichta | reverse complement strand
ACGCCGGCTCTCCCTGCAGGCATGCTCAGCCACCCGCCCATCCCCATCGCAGACATGGCGGAGCACACGGAGCGCCTGAAGGCCAACGACAGCCTCAAACTCTCCCAGGAGTACGAGGTGAGCCTCCCCGCCTCCGCCCTCGCCCCCCGCGCAGCGCCGCGCTGACCCGCCCGCCTCCCCCGCAGTCCATCGACCCCGGCCAGCAGTTCACGTGGGAGCACTCCAACCTGGAGGCCAACAAGCCCAAGAACCGCTACGCCAACGTCATCGCCTACGACCACTCGCGCGTCATTCTCCAGCCCGTCGAAGGTAGCGCGGCCCGGAAGGCACACGTGCCTGGGGGTACTGCCCGGCCGGAGGCCCGGTTCCGGCGCGGACCTGGTCCAGCCCTGGCCGCAGGCCGCGGGGCGTATTTGACCACGTGTTCGACTGAGGGCTGCTGTCCCTAATGTGGCGTCCTCTGTCCTTCGACATCCGTGGTGCTCACAGCGGTTTTGTGGCCCGTGGGACCTCTGGCCACATCCGAGGATGTCTCTGGCTGTCTCAGCTTGGGGAGAGGAGGGGG
>NW_007098646.1:0-484 GCF_000164805.1 Carlito syrichta | reverse complement strand
ATGGCCACTGCAGCCTTGACTTGCTGGGCTCAGGTAATCCTTCTGCCTCAGCCTTCCAAGGAGCTGGAACTATAGGCACGCACCACCATACCTGGCTAATTTGTTATGAGTTTTTTTGTAGAGACCAGGTCTCGCGTCATGTTGCCCAGGTTGATCTCAAACCCCTGGACTCGGGTAATCCTCTGACCTCCACCTCCCAAAGTGCTGGGATTTCAAGCATGAGCCACTGTGCCCGGCCTCAGGTTATATTCTGAGCTACCCTTTCTCTTACAAGTGTCCCTCAAATTCCCAATTTAGCTTTGGTCTTGGCCCCCTGCTGTGGGCCAGTGGCACCTTCTTTCCAGCAGAGGGCACATTCTGTATTCTTAGGAACTCTAGAAGCTTAAGATCCCGTTGGTATAAGAAATAGATGTAGCCGGGCTCGGTGGCTCAGCCTGTAATCCCGTGCCTTTGGGAGGCTGAGGTGAGTGGATTGCCTGAGCCT
>NW_007098645.1:0-480 GCF_000164805.1 Carlito syrichta | reverse complement strand
CGCTGGAGCCCAGCAGGTCGAGGCTGCGGTGGCCGGGAGCGGCCACTGCGCTCCCGTCTGGGCAACAGAGTGAGAATCCAACTCAAAAAAAAAAAGCGAGCTTGGAGCCTCCGGGCTCCACCTGCATCAGAATCACTGGGCAGCTTCCAGGCAGCTGTTCCCATGCAAGGCCTAGGGGACCCAGCAGGCCCAGACAGAGGCCCACATAATCCACAGACACACCCAGCCCTGGGCTGGCTTCAGGCTCAGGGGCCACCGCCCAGGGAGCCAAGGCCTGAGGTCTGCTCGCCGGTTCCCCGCTCTGCCCCCACTCCCTGTGGCAGAGACTCTGTCACTGCAGGGAAGTGGTGGAGGGCTGGACGAGGGAGGGAGTCCTTGTCCTGGAGGCTGAAACTCAGCTCTGTCACCAACATGGCAGGTAAGGCCTCTCTCCTTCCGCTGGGCCCCCGGCGATCCTCCGGGCCCCGCTGTGGCTGGGAG
>NW_007098644.1:0-471 GCF_000164805.1 Carlito syrichta | reverse complement strand
GTAGAGATGAGGTCTCACCAAGTTGCCCAGGCGGGTCTCGAACCCGCGGGCTCAGGTAGTATACTCACCTCAGCCTCCCAAGGGCACGGGATTATAGGCTGAGCCACCGAGCCCGGCTCATTTTTACTTTTTAACCTACAGTTGACTCTTGAACACCATGGATTTGAATTGTGCATGTCCACTATAATGGATTTTCTTTCACCTCTGTCTCCCCTGAGACAGCAAGACCAACCCTCCCTTTCTTTCTCCTCCTCAGCCTACTTAACAGAAGACCACAAAGATGAAGACCTATTTGATTATCTACTTTCACTTAATAAATAGGAAGTATATATTTTTTCCTTATTATTTTCTTAATAACATTTTTTCCTCTACCCTATTTGTCAGAGTATAGTATATAAAAGTTATAACATGGGTTCGAGACCCGCCTGGGCAGTGAGACCTCATCTCTACAATAAATCAAAAAATCAGTCG
>NW_007098643.1:0-1493 GCF_000164805.1 Carlito syrichta | reverse complement strand
TAAGACAGGTAGTTAATTCAGATGGCTAGCCAGCTGGCTAGGTAGGTAGCTAACTAGTTAAGTCAGCTGTCTAGCCAGCTGGCTACCTGGTTAAGACAGGTAGTTAATTCAGATGGCTAGCCAGCTGGCTAGGTAGGTAGCTAACTAGTTAAGTCAGCTGTCTAGCCAGCTTACTAACTTGTTAAATCATCTAGGTAACTCACCTGGCTACCCAGCTGACTTAAATAGGTAGCTAGCTATTTAAGTCAGCTGGCTAGGCAGCTGGCTAACTAGTTAAGTCTGCTAGTTAAGTCAGCTGTCTAGGTCGGTTGCCAGCTAGTTGAGTCATCTTGCTAGTTAGTTATCCAGCTAGTTGTATCAGCTGGCTACCTGTTTAGACAGCTAGTTGTGTCAGCTGGCTAGCTCATTAGACAGCTAGTTGATTCAGCTGTGTAGCTGGTTAGCCATCTAGTTGAGACAGCTGCCTACCACGTTACCCACCTAGTTGAGTCAGCTGGCTAGCTCGTTAGCCAGCTAGTTCGGTCAGTTGTCCAGCTCATTAGCGAACTAGTTGAGTCAGCTGGCTAGCTCCTTAGGCAACTAGTTTGGCCTGCTGGCTAACTCATTAGCCAACTAATTGAGTCAGTTGGCTAGTTCCTTAGCCAACTAGTTGGGTCTGCTGGCCAACTTGTTAGCCAACTAGTTAAGTTAGTTGGCTAACGAGTTAGCCAACTAGTTAAGACTACTGACAACCTCGTTAGCCAACTAGTCAAGTCAGCTGGCTAACGAGTTAGCCAACTAGTTAAGACAGCTAGCTCACTAGTTAGCCAACTAGTTAAGTCATCTGGCTAATTCGTTAGCCATCTAGTTAAGTAATCTTGCTAATTTGTTCACCAACTTGTTAGGACTCCTAGATAATTCGTTAGCCCACTTGTTAAGTCAGCTAGCTAACTCAATAGCTATCTAGTTAAGTCAGCTGGCTAGCAAGTTAGATAGTTGAGTCAGCTGGCAAGCCAGCTGGCTAACTGGTTAAGTCAATTAGTTAAGTCAGTTGGCTAGCCAGCTGGCTTGCTAGATAGCAATCTAGTTAAGTCAGCTGGCTACCCAGCTGGCAAGCTATTTAAGTCAGCTAGTTATTTCAGCTGGCTACTCAGCTGGCTAGTTAGGTAGCTAGTAAGTTAAGTCAGCTGGCTAGCCAGCTAGTTAAATCTGCCAGCAAGCTAGCTAGTAATGTCAGCTAGTTAAGTCAGCTAGCAAGTCAGTTAACTATTCAGCCAGCTAGTTATGTGAGCTAGCTAGTCAGCTAGTCAGCCAGATAGTTAAGTTAGCTAGCCAGCTAGTCAGCTAACAAGTTACATCAGCTAGCTAGTAAGCTAGCTAGCTTGATTTCTAGCTAGTTATGTTAGCTTGCTATCCAGATAGCTAGTCAGCTAGCTAGTTAATCCATCTAGCATATCAGCTAGTTACTTAGATAACTAATTGGCTAGCAACTCAACTAGATGGTCAGCTAAGTA
>NW_007098642.1:0-483 GCF_000164805.1 Carlito syrichta | reverse complement strand
GTGACAGAGCCGACACAGGCTCTTGGGTCGGGGCTGGGTCAGAGGGAGCTGCGGAGGGGGGCTTTAAAGGATGTGTAGGGTCAACAAGCCAAGGTGAGGGAGATGGAGTTCTGGGGGCTGGGGGGTCTCTGCCTTCGGGGAAGGCAGCTGGTGCGTGGGGCAGGGCGGCTGAGGGGACCGAAGGGGAGGCAGGATGGTCCCGGGGTCCCCACGGAGCCCCGACGGCCAGCGGCCCAAGGACCGCGCGTTTCCATGCAGCCCAGTACCTCCTGACCCTGCTGGAGGCCGACGGAGGCCCGCCCGGCCTGGACGACGGGGACCTGGCCCCGCCGGCGGCGCCTGGCATTTTCGCCGAGGCCTGCAGCAACGCCACCTACGTGGAGGTGAGGCCATCCCACACCCGGGTCTCCCAGGCGCCGGTGGCCGCGCCGGTCCCCGGGGCGCCCTCCCGCTTCTGGGCCGCGGGTCCCCACCCCAAGCCTG
>NW_007098641.1:0-500 GCF_000164805.1 Carlito syrichta | reverse complement strand
GCCTTCCAAGTAGCTGGAACTACAGGCATGTGCCACCATGCCCGGCTAATTTTTGATTTATTGTAGAGACAAGGTCTCGCCAAGTTGCCCATGCTTGGTCTCAAACCTGTGGGCTCAGGCAATTCTCTCACCTCAGTCTTCCAAAGTGCTGGGATTATAGGCATGAGCCACCGTGCCTGTCTATAGTCCCGTTTTACAGCTCAAGAAACTGAAATCATCACTGGGCACAGTGGCTCATGATAGTAATCCCAGCACTTTGGGAGGCTGAGCTGGGAGGACTGCTTGAGTCCAGGGGTTTGAGACCAGCCTGGGCAACATAGCAAAACCCAGTCTCTACAGAAAATTAAAAAATTATCCAAGCTGGGCTCGGTGGCTCAGCCTGTAATCCCAGCGCTTTGGGAGCCCACGGGTTCGAGACCCGCCTGGGCAACTTGGCGAGCCCTCATCTCTACGATAAATAAAAAATTAGCCAGGCATGGTAGCGCGCGCCTGTAGTTCCA
>NW_007098640.1:0-552 GCF_000164805.1 Carlito syrichta | reverse complement strand
TCAAGGACACCCGGGCGGGCGCTGCGGGGACCGGGGACCCTGGAGCTGGGCTGACCGGGAGAGGCCCCTCCCCTGGGCCCTGGCATCCCCCGCCCCATCTGGGGGAGGCAGGAGCCGCCGGCGGGGTCCAGCCAGGTGGCCTCGGGCTGAGAGTCGGGATCCGAACCAGAGCGGCAGTAAAGCGGTCCGGCCTGAGCACAAGGCTGCCGTGACGGGCAGGGGTCGGCCGCGGGCCGGCGGTCTGTGATAGTAACCCACGAAGTGAGCACTTATGCCGGGGCTGTCGTGGGCACCGACGGAATATGCCCTGGGACCCCCCCACCATGTACAGCGCTGCTTCAACCTTTCCGCTCCTGCCTTACAGGCAGGGAAACTGAGGCACGGGCGGTTAAGTAAGACTTCTGTTTCCTCGAGTTCTCTCCTATTTCATTGCAGGGGGCCCTCAGAAGACATCCAGGCCCCGTGAGCACGCATGTGTTGGGCACCTCCTGAACGCAGGCGCGGCTCTGGCGCCGGGGCCGGCGGAGGCAGGCGAGGCAGGGGGAGGCGTGG
>NW_007098639.1:0-493 GCF_000164805.1 Carlito syrichta | reverse complement strand
ACCGAGCCCGGCTTCATTCCACATTTCTAACAGCAATGTATTAGGTTCTAATTTCTCCATGTCCTGGTTAGTACTTCTTTTTTTCCACTTATTGTTGTGAGCACACTCGCCCTAGTGGGTGTGAAATGCTGGCTCCTTGTGGGTTAGTTTTGCATTTACCTGAAAACTAATGATGAGCATCTTTTCATGTGCTTATTGGCCATTTGTAGATTTTCTTTGGGAAAATGTTTACTCAAGTCTTTTACTCATATTTAATGTTTATCTTTTTGTTGAGTTGTGAGAATTATTTCTGGGTTTCTTTTGAGTCAGAGTCTCACTCTGTAGCCCAGGCTGGAGAGCAGTGGCACACTCACGGCCAGCCCAGCGTCAACCTGCTGGGCTCTGGTGATCCTTCTGCCTCAGCCTTCCAAGTAGCCAGAACTATAGGCAGCCGCTACCACGCCTGGCTCCCTTTTTATTTTATTGTAGAGACGAGGTCTCACCAAACTGCCCG
>NW_007098638.1:0-504 GCF_000164805.1 Carlito syrichta | reverse complement strand
TCCCAGGCTGGTCTTGAACCCCTGAGATCAGGCAATCCTCTCACCTCAACCTCCTGGAGTGCTGGGATTACAGGCATAAGCCACTGCACACTAGTCAAATTTAAAGTGCTCAATAGACTGAGAACTGTGGCTCAAGCCTATAATCCCGGCATTTTGGGAGGCCAAGGCTAGAGGATTGCTAGAGCCTGCGGGTTCGAGACCAGCCTGGGCATCGTCTCTACAATAAATAAGAAACTTTGCTGGGGGTGGTAGCACGCACCTGTAGTTCCAGCTACTTGGAAGGCTGAGGTGGAAGGATCTCCTAAATTTGACAGGTCAAGACTGTGGTGGCCGTGAGTGTGCTACTGCACTCCAGCCTGGGCAACTTGGTGAGACCTTGCCTCTACAATAAATCAAGGGTGAACTCCAACTCACAAAAAATAAAAAACAAAGTGCTCAATAGCCACACCTGATAGCCGCTGCTACACTGAACAATGCAGATCTTGATTCTATTTTTTTTTTTTT
>NW_007098637.1:0-683 GCF_000164805.1 Carlito syrichta | reverse complement strand
CCTAGCGCGTCTGCGCAGGCGCAGAGAGCGTCCTCTCGTTTCCATGGGAACCTCGCCCTCCCACCCCCCCCACCCCCACCCCCCACCCCGAGTCGCGGTCCCGTGAGGCCGCGGAGTGCGAAGGTGTTGCTCCTTCCCAAGGTTCCCGGGAGCTGGGACCGGGTCTGCAGGCCCTTAAGGGGGCAGAGCGGGGGGCTTGAGGGGAGGAGGCCAGGCCGGCCCAGCGCCTCCAAATTCTCTGAGGCCTCGGCGTTCGGAGGCAAAGGGCCCGGAGAGGCGGGGGGTCCGCGGGGCCGATAGCCGGCTCCGACCGGCGCTGGCATCTTGTCACCCACTCTTCCCCCCCACACACCCCCGGCCCGGGCACTGCGCGCGGCCCACAGCTACTTCCCGCGCGGGCCGGGCGCCGGCAGCCCCCGGGGATGGTTCGCGCCGCCAGTGAACGCGGAGAAGACGCCCGGCAGACGGTGCCACCGGCTTCGGGACCCGGGCGGCCCCCAGCCCCCCGTGGCCTCCGTTCCGCCCCGTCGCCCCCGTAAAATGGGACTTGGACTGGAGTTCTGCTGCCCCTTGTTCTTTTGTGGCTGAGCTGCCCCTGGCTCTTGGGTGACCTCGAGGACAACTTCCTTTACCTCTCCAGCCCAAATTTCCCTCTCTAGAAAACGAGCAAGCTAAAGCAGGTG
>NW_007098636.1:0-503 GCF_000164805.1 Carlito syrichta | reverse complement strand
TCCCAGTAGGGGGATTGCAGGGTCATATGGAAGGTCGATTTTTAGAGCTTTTAGGAATCGTCACACTGATTTCCACAGAGGCTGCACTAGTTTACATTCCCACCAACAGTGTAGAAATTTTCTCTTTTCACCACATCCTCTTCCAGCATCTGGGACTTTTTGAGTTATTGATAATGACCATTCTGACTGGAGTTAGGTGGTATCTCAGTGTAGATTTAATTTGCATCTCCTTTAATAACTAGTGAGGTTGAACATTTCTTCATGTATCTGTTGGCTGCTCCTATGTCTTCTTTTGAGAACTGTCTGTTCATATCTTTTGCCCACTTTGAAATGGTGTTGTTTGTTTTTTTCTTTTCAGCACATTTGAGTTCCTTGTAGATCCTAGATGTTAGGCCTTTGTCAGATATGGAGTTGGCAAGTATTTTTTCTCAGTCTGTGGGCTCTCTCCCTGCTCTCTTGATAGTTTCTTTGGCTTTGCAGAAGCTTGTCAGTTTAATGAGGTC
>NW_007098635.1:0-496 GCF_000164805.1 Carlito syrichta | reverse complement strand
CCTGGGACGGAGATGAGTCGGTGACCGCAGCCCACAGGAGTCTGTGAATAGAATGAGGTGATCTCACAGATCCCTCAGGGTTCCCACTGGCCAGTCTGGCGGTGAGGTCACAGGTGGGAGGGGGGAGTCACAATCCGGGGGGCAGCCTGGCCGGCTAACCTGCTGGGGAACAAGAGGACTCTGCTACCTGCCAAGGGCAGGCTGCACCTGACAACACTGGCGATGCTGGCTGTGAACTTGTCCACTCTGTGCTGCACCCCTGACTTTGGTCTTATAATTCCCTTGGTGACCTTGTTTTGCAGCTGAGTAAACTGAAACTCAGGAAGCTCTGAGGTCCCCAAGCCAGGATTAGAGCCTGGGTTCATTTAATTTCAAAGAGGCTGGGAGACAAGAGGGCGCTTACTGAGCATTGCTGTGTGCCAAGGCCTTAGGGATGGTTTTTTTTTTTGAGTTGGAGTCTCACTCTGTTGTCCAGGCTGGAGTGCGGTGGCACCAT
>NW_007098634.1:0-810 GCF_000164805.1 Carlito syrichta | reverse complement strand
CTGGGCCTATCTGGAGTGTCTGGACCTGTTGGTGGTATGTGGTCCTGTTCGGGGTGTCTAGGCCTGTCTGAGGTATCTGGACCTAGTTGGGGTTTCTGGTCCTCCCCCAGTGTTGGCTTTAGTCTGAATTGTCTGCCCAGGTCTGTCTGGGGTGTCTGAACCTTTTCTGGGATCCTGGGCCTCTAAGGGGTATATGGACTTGTCTGAAGTGTCTAGGTCTGTCCTGGGTGTCTGTGCTTGTCCAGGGTGACTGGCTGTGTATGTCTGAGGTATCTAGATTTGTCAGGAGTGTCCAGGTTTCACCAATGTGTCTGGGTCTATGTGAGGTATATGTTCTCTCTGAGGTTTTCAGGCCTGTCTGGTGTGTTTCTCCCCTTCCTGGGAGTCTGGGTCTTTCCTGGGTGTCTTACTCTGTCTGGAGTGTCTAGAGTTGTTCAGGGTGTGTGTCTGGTTTGTCTGAGTGTCTGGGCCTACCAGAGGGTCATGGCCTGTCAATGATGTCTGAGCATGTCTAGAATGTCTGGGGCTACCAGGGGTTTCTGTGCCTCTCCACGGTGTCTGGGCCTATTCAAGGTGTCTGTGTGGGCCTGTCCAGAGTATTCGGGCATGTCCAGGATTTCTTGGCAGTTGTGAGATATTCTGGCCAAGTTTGGTGTGTCTAGACCGATCTGAGACGTATGTCGGTGTTTGTCTGTGGTTTCTAAGTCTCACGAGGGTATCTCAGCCTTTCCAGGGTGCCTGGGATTGTCTTGGTTTTCTTGACCTGTCTGACTATCTGTGGGGTGTCTCAGTCAGTCTGGAATGTCTGTC
>NW_007098633.1:0-561 GCF_000164805.1 Carlito syrichta | reverse complement strand
GGTCTCGAACCCGCGGGCTCCCAAGGCGCAGGGTGACCGGCTGAGCCACGGAGCCCGGCCCCCGTGTCCTCTCGCATGGGCTTGGGGTCCTCCCGCTCCGGCCTCCGCCGTGCCGAGGTCCCTGCTTCCTCGCACTCCGCGTGGGTGTCCCTGATGCACCTGACGGCCGGGGTCCCCACCCCGAGACCCTCCTCCCTCCCTCCTGCATGTCTGTGGCCACCGGACGCGCCCTGTGCGTGTCCCCAGACGTCTGTCCACCCGCCGCCACGTCCATCCCCAGGTCGGCCGTGACCCGATTCTTCCCAGGGCACGGGCACTGGCTGCGGTCACCGTGGCCACCGTGGCCACTCTGGCCACGTTCCCTCCTGTCCCTGTGGCGGGTGGCTTGAGCCCACGGGGGCCGCAGAGACCGCTGACCGCTTGACGGCCTCAGAGGGAGCAGACCCCAGCAGATCTGGATAAGCCCCCACGGCCGTTGGCTTTGCTGGCCACGGACGCCGTCCGACGTCCCCGTGTGGAAACTCACGCGCCTGGCGTCTCCAGAATGGGGCGTCGCGGTGG
>NW_007098632.1:0-484 GCF_000164805.1 Carlito syrichta | reverse complement strand
GTGCCACTGCACTCCAGCCTGGGCAACAGAGTGAGACTTTGACTCAAAAAAAAAAAAAAATTAGCTGGGCATGGTGGTGCATGTCTGTAGTTCCAACTTCTTGGAAGGCTGAGACAGAAGGATCAACCTGAGCCCACAAGGTCAAGGATGCGGTGACAATGAGCATGCCACTGCATTCCAGCCTGGGTGACAGAGTGAGACTGACTCAAAAACAAAGAAAGAAAGAAAGAAAGAAAGAACTGTACTAGAAGTGCAAGACAGAACGGCTGTGCAGGTGGTTCACCTTCATGGGCGCATGGCTGACTGAGCTGCCTGCATCAGAGAATCCCAGACTGTAAACCGCTAGTTAGTGAAAAGATGCAAGTTCAGGCCGGGCTCAGTGGCTCAGCCTGTAATCCCAGCACTTTGGGAGGCAGAGGTGAGAGGATTGCCTGAGCCCACAGGTTCGAGACCCACCTGGGCAACTTGACAAGACCTCATCTCT
>NW_007098631.1:0-485 GCF_000164805.1 Carlito syrichta | reverse complement strand
AAAGGGTGGGGGTGTGGGGGGCTGGAGCTCTGAGGGGTGGTGCCAAGGAGCCCTGCAGGCAGCGGCAGCTTTGGGCCTGGTTGGGTGCCTTAGATAGGGATGGAGCATATAGCTCTGAGGGGTGGGTGCCTAGGGCCTCCATGGACAGCGGTGTCTTTAGGTGGGGCTGGGCGCTTCAGCCAGAGAGGGGGCCGGGGCTCTGAGGCATAGGCACTGAGGGCCTCTGTGGGTGTGGTGGCTTGAGGTGGGGCTGGGTGGCTCAGCCAGGGAATGGGCACGGAGCTCTAGGGGCAGCGCTGAGGGCCTCCACAGGTAGCTGCAGCTTTGGGTCTGGAGGAGCACTTCAGCCAGGGAAGGGGCCAGTACCATTCTGGGTGGGGGGTAGAACAATGTAGCTAGCAAGGGAACCCAGAGCTTCACAAGATGGTAGCCAAGGGCCTCCACAGGTGGTGGTGGCAGCTTGGTGCCAGATGAGGCGGTGTAGC
>NW_007098630.1:0-484 GCF_000164805.1 Carlito syrichta | reverse complement strand
GGGGGGGGGGGGGCGGGCGGCAGCCACACACCTTGGAACAGGTAGTCCTCCGTGTTCATGTCGGGGTTGTCGGTGATGATGTCGAACGGGGAGCGGCCCGCCATCATCTCAAACATGAGGACGCCCAGTGCCCACCAGTCCACGCTGAACCCTGGAGGGCGGCACGTGTTAGTCTGACAGCACGCACGTGGGTGTGATGGCTGTGTCGCCTGCACCAGTGGTGCGGTGGGCATCTCTGCTCCCCCCAGCCCACGCCCACCCCCTGCCCCCCTCATCCCAGGTGTGTGTTTTCTTTCCTGGCTGCACAGAGACGTCATGTTAAGGCCACATGCTCGACAGACACTGCAGGTTCCCGGACTGTCCCTGGGCCTCTGCCCCGCAGGCGTCAGTGATCACAGGGGCATGGACTGCAGATCAAACCTGCCTGAACCCTCCCCCCTCACTTCTGCTTTCTCTTTTTTTTTTTTTTTGAGTTGGAGACTCA
>NW_007098629.1:5826-7173 GCF_000164805.1 Carlito syrichta | reverse complement strand
CTGTTACTATTCTTTGTTTGGAGCAATTTTTATGGGACCCTGACTAATCTTCGACTTCCAGCCTCCAGAATTGTGAGAAATTCATTTTTGTTGTTTATAACCCATCCAGTCAATGAGTTTTTGTTGTAGCAGCCTGAATTGACAAAGACAGGGATAGAAGAGACCTACCACTTGGGTCCAGGCCCTTCTCAAGGCTACAATTCCCAGCAGAGGTCTGAAATTCCAAACTGTCCTGGTAGAGAGGTGCCTGTGCTCTATTGATAACTCTGAGATTTGACTACAGAGAATCCTCTATGACAAAATTCTAGAACACTTCTTCCAAGGAGCTTTCTTAGATGGATTTTTGCTGACCTTTACCCCAGCTATTACCCCAGAACTGACTTGTCTGAATTCAAAATCTGTCCGGACCAGCCGGGGTTATTGGGGAACCTGAAGGAGGGAGTGGAGACGTGAAAGCAACACAAGACTCCTTTTGCTGCAAAGGGAGGGCACCGGGGCTAGTCCCCGAGTGGCCCTGATTCTCTTTATTCCATAGTTTATATACAAGCACAATACAATCAGGCATTCAAACTTCTTTAATCTTTTTCATTTAACTTCCCCCTAAGAAGTGTCCGTACTTTAACCCAAACTGTTCTGCCAACACTCCCTATTTGTTCTGTCCTTGGCCAGCATTTTCTGTACTCTGTAAGCACATACTATTCTTACCCAAACTCTGTTTTTCTGGGTAGACAGTTTCATGGTTTAACTATTTTGTTCCTGACATTTCCCCCTTCTTTATTAAATTTTGTGACATGTAGTTATCTTTGCTCCTGTCTTAGGTTGTTCTCGCTTCACCTTGGTTGTTACCCGTCATCGGCCTGTTGCCCCTCTACGAGGGGAACGCCTGTCTTAGGTTCATAGCAGGTGACTGGAATCGTACCCGTCATTGAATACCAAGATTTTTTTTATACCACTTGTTCTACGGGGCGTGGGGCTTGCTGTAATTTTATCATATGTAAGTCTCTCTGTATTGTCATAATAGATGTCCAGATAGATCATATAATGCATGACCCGAGACAAAACAACAGTATGCCAACAATGCTTACTGCGATTACTGGGGTTAACCATTTCCATAGTGCCTGAATTGGAGATCCAATAAGGTTTTGAATTTTTTCGTATATGTCTTTAGCCATATCCATAGGGAGCACATCTATATGTGCTTGACATAATGCCAATATTTCTTCATGAAGTTTTTGTAGATCTAAGGACTCATTGCTACTCTCCCATAATCCTTCCAAATGGTGTTTTACTTTCTGCCAGTCACTGTAATTGCCCTAGTAAGTTTTGTTAGTTACACAAATCCATTGA
>NW_007098629.1:0-5573 GCF_000164805.1 Carlito syrichta | reverse complement strand
AGTGCCTATCATCTTGGAAACATTACTAGTAAGGTTGTTAATGAAGTTGGCAGATTGTATGGACACTGTAAGGCTTGCAGCTGCAGCTGCTGTAGATGTAATCATGGTTATAAGAGCCAGTATACCTAAAACTATTAACCCTACACCCCTTTTTTGTACAGATAACATGTTTCTTAAATGTTGTAATACACTGTACCCTTTAATCTCATACCAAGGGTTAGTAATATTTACAGGTAAAAACACAAAAGGGGGTTGATGAACCAAAAATACAATATCAGTGCAGGCCAAACAATGAATACAGTTAGTTAAATTACAATTCATACATGAAATATTGTATATAGTCTCATTATCTGAACCTGTAGTCCCATTATCTGAACCTGTAGTCCAAGTAGTATTAAGTTCATTATTGCTCATGTTAAAAACAAGTTGGTTGATGTAAGGCAGGTGGAAGTTCTTCCACATTCTGTGTCATTGGAAACAATCTTTGCAAACTCATGGCCGGTAGTGCGAGGTCCGTCATGTTTAGTGTTGACATAACCACCGGAGTCATTAAGGCTGCTAACGTTGTAACACCCTTTCCATTGAGAAGAAAGGTCCTTTTGGAAGCACAGTGGCAGGCTGCGGCCAATGCCTGTAAAATTCCAAGATTTCCAATCCGAGGTGATGTTATGGCTAAATAACACATCCTTTCTCCAAGTAGTAGCGTGCAGCAATGGCGGCTCCGGAACAAAAGCCCAATGGACGGCTGCATCAACGGTCTCCAGAGTCATCAATATGGCAATTGTCGCACTGACGCACCAAGCACTCAGGGAGCCAACGCGCCCCGTCATCATCCTGCGAGAAAACACAAACATATCCTCGTCCCCATATCAATACGGGGTCGGGACCCTTCCATAGACCAGTAAGTGAATCTTTCCATTTTACCTGAGATAAGAGCTGCTGGTTGTGGGGTGCCATAGACGATCAGCCGCTGTGGCCCCGTGTGCATCAGCATTTAAAAAATTTAAAGTGAATAATGCATGGTTTAATATATTTTGTGGAGTGAAAGGGTACAATTCCTCCTTCTTTATTTTTTGAATTTGCAGCTTTAATGTGCCATGAGCTCTTTCCACTATACCCTGCCCCTGAGGGTTATAGGAAATCCCAGTTGAATGCACAATACGCAATTGCATGCAAAATTGCCGAAAACGCACACTAGTATAAGCTGTGGCATTATCGGTTTTAATAGTATGAGGAAGTCCCAAAACAGCAAAACAGCGAAGACAATGGGCCATAACAGAAGAAGTGTTCTCTTTGGCAGCTGCAGTTGCCACAATAAACCCTGAAAATGTATCAACAGTAGAGTGGATAAATTTTAATTTTCCAAATGAGGGCACGTGGGTGACATCCATTTGCCATATCTGTCCTGGGACAAGGCCCCTAGGGTTCACCCCAAGGTGAGGAACAGGTAAATGTTGTAAACAGGACGGGCAATTCTTAACTATAAGACACACTGCTTCCCTCGGGATTCGGAATGCTTTACGCAATCCAGCACTGTTCTGATGATGGATGGCATGTGAAGCCTGAGCAGCCTCTAAAAGAGCTGAATAAATTTGAGACAAACTGCCATCTGCCAAGGCATTTCCCACGCTAAGGGGACCAGGCAAAGGCGAGTGAGCTCGCACATGAGAAATGTAACATGGAACTATTCTTTGGTGTATTTCAGTTTGCAGTTCCAAAAACAACTGTTGTATCACAGAATTTGATGTACAAACAGCACCGGTTGTTTCCAAAATTGGAACAGCATGAGCTATGTATTTACTGTCTGTATACAAATTGAAAGAGATAGTACTATAATCATGAAACACTTGCAAAACTGCTCTGAGTTCTACAACCTGAGCGGAAGCAGGCGGGGAATCATAAACATTAGAAAGCTCATTTTCTACCACTGCATATTTTCCTGATGGAGAACCGTCAGTAAAGAAAACTCTGGCCCCTCAGATGGGATGGGGCCCATACAATAACAGGTAAAACAAAAGAATGTAATTTTAAAAATTGTAATAATTTGTGTTGAGGGTAATGATGCATAAGCTGTCCGGTATAACCGGCTAAAGCTATTGCCCAGGGCATAGAATTTTGCATAAGCATATCTACCTGTTGCATGGTGACAGGCAAGCAAATAAATGAAGGCTCCTTTCCAAACAACTGGCGGCTTTTGACACGGGATGTGTGTACCGTTTGAGCCAAAACCTCATCATATGGCAATAAAACCTTATGAGGATTTATGGAAGTATGTATCCAATATAAGGGCCATGCTGCCATAAGACGGCAGTAGGGGTAATAGCTGTAGGGAATATATATGCAACCCATGGATGTTCATAATTTATGAATTTGCGCTGTTGATCATGAATGGCTTTCTCTATTTTGGACAATGCTTGTCTAGCTTGAGGAGTAATCACCCGGGGAGAGAAAGGATCGCTATCCCCTTTTAAAATGGCAAACAGTGGTTTTAATTCACCTGTAGTAATGTTAAGGGAGGGACGGAGCCAATTTATATCTCCCAACATTTTTTGAAAATCATTTAAGGTTTTTAGCTTGTCTGCCCTGATTTGAATTTTCTGTGGTTTAATTTCTCGATTTAGTAAGTAGTGTCCCAGATAAGTGTAAGGTGCGTGAGTTTGCACCTTTTCTGGAGCAATGAATAAAACTTTGTTTTCTAAGGCCTTTTCTAAGTCACGATAAGCTTTCAAAAGTTGCACTTGATCTGGTGATGCTAAAAGAATACCATCCATATAATGAATAATATAAATTTGTGGATATGATTTCCTTATAGGCTCTAATATATGTGAAACAAACTTTTGACACAAAGTTGGGCTATTTGCCATACCCTGGGGAAGGACTTTCCATTGATAATGCTGCATGGGCTCAGTTAAATTTGTGGATGGGACGCTAAAAGTGAATCTTTTAGAGTCTCCTGGATAGAGGGGAATAGAATAAAAACATTCTTTCAAATCCATGACAATAACATGGGAAGAATCAGGTATAGCACAGGGGTCAGGGAGCCCTGGTTGTAAGGCTCCCATTGTTTCCATGGTTTTGTTTACCTCTCTGAACTCTTGTAAAAGTCTCCATTTTCCTGACTTTTTCTTTATGACAAATATAGGAGAATTCCATGGAGAAGTAGAAGGCTCAATATGTCCTGCCTCGAGGTGTTCCTGCACTAACAACTGGGCCTTTATTTTTTCAGAAGTTAAGGGCCATTGATCCACCTATACAGGTTTTGAAGATAGCCAAACAATTGGATCTGCATGGCGTGCAGAAGGATCAAGGGCCCGTGCTAAAAATACCCCAAGCCTGTTTTACCTTTTTTTAATGTTAGTAGGAATAGGCTGCTTAATTCCTTGATTATCATGTCCCAAGTCTTGAGAAGGTAAGAGTCCCTGATCCATTAATTGAAAAGTAACATGAGGATTAGAACTGTGTAAATAAACTCCCATTTGTTTCATCACATCACGCCCCCATAAATTAGTGGGCAAACTAGGAACTACATACAGTTGGAATATGCCTGTGTGTCCTTCAGGATCAATCCAAGAGAGGTGATTACTGCTTATTTTTGGATTGGTAGTTTGTCCTATACCTTTGGCCAGAAACAGGATGGAATAACTGAGACATCAGCTCCAGTGTCAAGCAGTCCTTGAAATTCTTTACCATTAATAGTTAACGTCAGAGTGGGTCGTTGCTTTCCCACTTCCTGCACCCAAAAGGCATCAGAAGAACTGAAGCCTGAATCATTTCGGACAGCCTTCTGGCTGGCATGTGAAGTTGGAACTAGGGGTAACAAAATTAATTGGGCTATGCGTTGGCCTGCGGTCAATGACAATTGGTTTCATGTTAGCCTGAGTCATGATCTTTATTTCTCCTGTATAATCATAATCTATAACACCAGGAAAAACAGTGAGTCCTTTCATAGTGGAGCTACTTCTCCCCAGAATAAGCCCCATAGATCCAGCAGACAATGGACCCCAAATTCCTGTAGGTAAGGCCTGTGGTCCCATTTCAGGGGTCAGTACTGTGTAGGTGGAGGCACTGAGGTCCAATCCTGCACTTCCTGGCGTTGCTCTTCGGAGGGAACAAATGGATTTGTGGGATTGGTGGGTGCTGGCGCTGTAGCCATCGCCCCGTATATTTGTCTCGGGGCCCGAGGCTGGCCCCAGCTGTCGTTTCCCGACTGTCTGATAGGATTACCGGCAATATCGGTCTTTGACTGACATTCATTTGCCCAATGTTTTCCCTTTTTGCATTTTGGGCAAATACCAGGAGTCCCCCTTTGCACAGCGTTTTTCCCTGTATTCTTTGGGCAATTTTTTACCATATGTCCAGATTGGCCACAGCCGAAGCATGTCCCAGGCCTTTGTCTGGCATTCCTACTAATCAAATGTCTAACAGATATCCCCTGTAATGCAGCAGCCATAGCCAGTCCCTGGGAATACCCAGGGCCGATATCGGCACAAAGATGGATATAGCCTTGTAAGTCAGTCTTTTTCCTATAAGGTCTAATAGCGGCCTGGCAGGCTGCGTTAGCATTCTCGTACGCTAGCTGTTTTACTACTGGCATACCAGCATTCGCATCTCCAAGAATACGACCTGCAGCCTGAAGCAACCACGATACAAAATGCTGATATGGCTCATCAGGTCCCTGACAAACTTTTGATAAACTTTCTATTCCTCTCGTTCCAGTCGGTAAGTCTCCCCAAGCTCCCCTAGCTGCGGCTGTAATTTGGGCATAAACTCCAGGGTGATAAACATTTTGTTGATCCTATGCTTCATATTGTCCTTCCCCCACGAGCATATCAAAAGACCATTGAATATTCTGCTGTGCATTAATTGCAGCAGTCCTCTTGCTTCTTTCATAATAATCAGCTTTCCAGAGTAAGTAGTCTCCCCGTGACAAACAAGCCCTGGCCAACATTTTCCAATCATTGGGAGACATAGGATACTGGCTAGCTGTTTCAAGCACTGTCATTGTAAATGGAGCCATTGGACCATACTGTGAGCAGGCGGTTTTCAGTTCCTTTACAATTTTAAATTCCACCGGCCTGTATACCCTGACTAGATCAACTTGTGCATCTCTTTCTTCAAACACTGGGAACATGTTCTCAAATCCTGTGGTATCATGCCCTTGCTGTGTTACCTGTACTATTACTTCTGAAAGGTTTTTAATAATGGGAGCCGGTGGCCGAGGCGGATCAAGCCCTGCAATAACACTAGGCGGAGGTGGAGGCCACATATCAGGAGGAGCCGTTGGTTGGATAGGTGCCAACGTTCCAGGCGGAAAGCCGCCTTCTGATTTTTTACAAAGAAGGACAAGATCCCTCACCTGGGTGGTGAGATTCCGCACTTGCTCTGTAATTTCAGTCAGACCATTTTCTTCAGTTTTAGAAATGACTGGGAAAGTCAAAAGGGGGGTACTTTTCTTCATGATATTTTAAAGCCTCTTCCTCCAAATCCTTCTCATCAGATGGAGGCAAGGGGGGTATTAGATGCCTCGGCGACAACTGGGTCATTTTCGGGTTTGTCATTGGGTTGAGAAGGAG
>NW_007098628.1:0-544 GCF_000164805.1 Carlito syrichta | reverse complement strand
CACTCACCTCAGCCTCCCAAAGGTGCGGGATTACAGGCTGAGCCACCGAGTCCGGCTATGGTATATATTTTAAAGAGCACATGCGACTGAAAAGTCCTAGTATCATCTGAATCCCTTTTTCACTAAATAACATACATCATATGGCTGGGTGTGGTGGTTTCTGCCTGTAATCCCAGGACTTTGGGAGGTTGAGGTAGGAGGATTGCTTGAGTCCAGGAACTCAAGACCAGCCTCGGCAACATAGTAAGACCTTGTCTCTACAAAAAATTAAAATATTAGCTGGGCGTGTTGACACACGTCTGTAGTCCCAGCTACTCGGGAGTCTGAGTGGGAGGATTGCAGTCAAGACTGCGGTGAGCTGTGAGGGTGCCACTGCACTCCAGCCTGGGCAACAGAATGAGACCTTGACTCCAAAAAACAAATAAATAAATAAAAGCAAATAACAAATATAGCTCACCAAACACCATTACAACACAAGCAGTGGAAGTGGAAATATTTTTTACGCCATCAATCAGCTCTTCAGTGTGCTGATGACTATCTCTAA
>NW_007098627.1:0-501 GCF_000164805.1 Carlito syrichta | reverse complement strand
TTTTCCATTCTGTGAGCTGTCTCCCTGCTCTCTTGATGGTTTCTTTTGCTTTTCAGAAGCTTTTCAGTTTGATGTGGTCCCACTTGTCTATCTTATTTCTTATGGTATGGGCACTTAGGGTTTTGATCAGGAATTGGTTGCCAAATCCAATTTTCCTAAGAATGTCTCCTGCATTTTCTAAGATTCTTATGGTTTGGAGTTTTACATTTAGGTCTTTGATCTATTTAGAGTTAATTTTTGTGTACGGTGATAGGTAGGGGTTCTGTTTCAATCTTCTGCATGTGATCAGCCAGTTTTCCCAGACCATTTACTGAATAGTCTCTGTCTCCTCAGTGGTTGTTGCTGGAGGCTTTGTCAAAAATGAGTTGGTCGAGAAATTGAGACTTTGCTTCCGGAATCTCTATCCTCTTCCATTGGTCTATATGCCTGTTCTTGTACCAATACCAGGATGTTTTGATTACTGTAGCCTTATAGTAAAGTTTGAAGTCTGGAAGTATGATA
>NW_007098626.1:0-494 GCF_000164805.1 Carlito syrichta | reverse complement strand
CTCCGGAGGACCCCACGGGACCAGGACTCCCGCAGCCTGCCTGGCCCACTGCAGTCTGAGGGAGACCCCGTGCGGGTGGGGAGGCCAGGCCGGGCCCGCCCTCCTCCGGCCCCTCCCAGAGCAGCCGGCTACCGCCTGGACAGACGTCCCAGCGCCGCCCTCTGCAGCTCAGCAAAACCCCTGGCCGCCTCAGGCCTCGAGGTGGATGGGCGGACTCGGTCAGGGGCCGAGGCCCACAGGCAGGCTCTGGCAGAGGGGCTGCAGGGCGGCCAAGCGACAGCCTCGTGACGGCAGCGGGGAGGTTACCTGGGGAAGCCTTGTTATCTCCGGGGGCTTCTGGAGGAAGTCCCGGGGGGCTCAACGAAGCCCTTGTGCTGTCAGGGGGCTTCGGGGGACCCTTCGCGATCACGGTGGGGGCCAGGTGGGAGGTTTCTGGGGGAGGTCCTTGTGGCCTGGGGTGCCCTCCCTGAGCTGGGCCTAGGGGGGGGGGGCGG
>NW_007098625.1:0-497 GCF_000164805.1 Carlito syrichta | reverse complement strand
GGCCACTGCAGTCCAGTCTGGGCGACAGAGTGAGACTTCAACTCAAAAAAAAAAAAAAGACAGAGGTTTAGATAATTAATTTTAGATTTTTTTTTTTAAATTGAGGTCTCGCTCTGTCACCCAGACTGAGGCTGAAGTGCAGTGGCACAATCACTGCTCACCATGGCCTCCAAATCCTGGGCTCAAGGGCTCTTCCTTCCTCAGCCTCCTAAGTAGTTGGGACTACAGGTGTGTGCCACCACACCTAGATACTTTTCTGTAGAGGTGAGGTCTTACTATGATGCCCATGCTGATCTCAAACTCCTGGACTCCAGAAATCCTCTCATTTGGGCCTCTCAAACTACTAGAATTACAGGCATGAACCACTGTGCTTGGCTAGATCTTTCTTATTTTCTAATATAAGCCTTTAATGCCATAATGTTTTCTCTGAGCACCACTTTATTTTTATTTATTTATTTATTTTTGAGTTGGAGTCTCACTCTGTCGCCCAGACTGGA
>NW_007098624.1:0-506 GCF_000164805.1 Carlito syrichta | reverse complement strand
GTGTGCTACTGCACTCCAGCCTGGGCGACAGAGTGAGACTCCAACTCAAAAAAAAAAAATAAAAAACAAAAAACAAAAACAAACCAAAAACATGATAGTGTTCCAAAACAGACCCACGTATACAGTCAATGATTTTCAACAAAGGTATCCAGGTAATTCAATAAAGAAACGTCTTTTCAACAAAAGGTTCTATAAATGGATATCAGTATTAAAAAAAAAGAGTTAGTCTTGATCTCAAACCATATAAAAAAGTTTATTTAAGATCAATCATAGAACAAAATGTAAGAATATATCATTATAAAATTTATAGAAGAAAACATAGGAGATACTTTTTTTTAACCTTGGAGTAGGCAAAGACTGCTTATATAAGTCTCAAAAAGCATAAATCATAACTGGAAAAAACTGATAACTAGACTTTTTTTTTTTTTGAGATGTAGTCTCACTCTGTCACCCAGACTGGAGTACAGTGGCAGGGTCACAGCCACCCCAGCGTCGACCCGCCGGGC
>NW_007098623.1:0-509 GCF_000164805.1 Carlito syrichta | reverse complement strand
CCTTTCACCGAGGCGGCTGCTGGAAGGAGCATGGGTACCACCCTGGGGAATGAGGCAGGCAGAGTGGTGGGCACCCCAACAGAGACACGCCCTTGCACCAGGGGTTCCCCCCAGGGTCCTGGGCCATCAGAAGGGATCGGGTCTCACAGTTGGGCCCCAAGAAGGATGTGGAGGCTGGGCAAGGTGGCTCACGCCTATCATTCTGGCACTATGAGAGGATGGCCTGAGGCCTTGGGTTCGAGTTCAGCCCAGTCACCTTGGCAAGACCATCTCCACAAGAAACCAAAAGAATGAGATGGCTGTGTTGGTGCATGACTGTCATTCTGGCCACTTGTGATGCTGCAGTGAGAGGACTGCTGGAGCCCAGCCAGTGGAGACTGCGGTGGCCCAGAGTGGTCTCAGAATAATAGCACCAACAACCACCTCCACCACAACAACAGGCTTGGCTAAGGGGCTCAGCCTGGCATCACGGCTCTTCGGAAGCCCAGGCGAGCAGACAGCCTGAGACT
>NW_007098622.1:0-1818 GCF_000164805.1 Carlito syrichta | reverse complement strand
TAGCTAAACAGATGGCTAGCAAGCTGACTTAACTAGGTGACTTAACTAGCTAGCCAGCTGGCTAGCCAGCTGACTTAACAAGCTAGCTACACAGCAAGGCAGTTGCCTAGCCAGCTGGCTAAACTGACTGACTTAACTAGCTAGCCACCCAGCTAGCCAGCAGACTTTAGTAGCTGAAATAAGTAGCTAACTACCTATCTAGCTATATAGCTAGGTGGCCAACTTAACTAGCTGACTTAACTAGCTAGCTAGCTGACATAACTAGCTGACTTAACTAGCTATCTACCTAGCTAGCAAACTGAATTAACTAACTGAAATAACTAGCTATTCAGCTATCCAGCCATCTGACTTAACTAGCTTTTAAATAGCTAGCAGGCTGGCTAGCCAACTGACTTAAAGAGGTGACTTAAATTGCTAGCCAGCTGGTTAGCCAACTGACTTAACTAGTTGATTAATGAACTAGGCAGCTGGCCAGTCAGGTGACTAAACTAGCTGACTTAACTAGATATCCAGATGGCTAGCCAGCTGACTTAACTAGTTCTCTACCTCTCTAGCCACCTGGATAGCAAGCTGATTTAACTAGCTGACATAATAAGCTAGCCATCTGGCTAACCAACTGACTTAACTAAGTCACTAAATAGCCACCCAGCTTGCTAGCCAGCTGATTTAGCTAGCAATCTTAACTCGCTGACCTGCTTTCTAGCCAGTTGAATTAACTAGCTTGCTACATAGCTGGCTAGCTGCCTATCCAGCTGAATTAACTAGGTGACTTATCTTGCCAGCCGGCTGTCTAACCAGCTAATTTAACTATCAAGCTACCTAGCTAGCCACTGCCTTCTCAGCTGACTTAACTAGGTGACTTAACTAGCTAGCCAGCTGACTAAAGAGCTGACATAACTAGCTAGCTACCTAGCTACCAAGCTGGCTAGCTAGCTGTCTTAACTAGCTGACTTAACTAGCTAGCCAGCTGGCTAGCCAGCTAACATAGTTGTCTAGCTACCTAGCTAGCCACCTGACTTAACTAGCTGAAATAACTAGTGAACCAGCTGGCTGCCCATCTGACGTAACCAGCTTTTTAACTAGCTAACCAGCTGTCTAGACATCTGCCTTCAACAGCTGACTTACCTAGCTAGACAGCTGGTTAGCCAGATGACAAAACTAGCTGACTTTATTAGCTGGCCAGCTGGCTAGCCAGCTGACTTAATTACCAAGCTACCTAGCTAGCCAGGAGCCTAGCCAGCTGACTTATCTATCTGACTTAAAGAAGTAGCTAGCTGGCTAGCCAGCAGACTTAACTAGCTACCTAGCTAGCTAGACAGCTTGATAGCCAGCTGACTTACCTAATTGACTTAATTAGCTTGCCAGCTGGCTAGCCAACTGACTTAAGTAGCTCGCTACCTAGCTAGCCAAATGGCTAGCCAACTGACTTAATTAGCTGAGTTAAATAGCTGGTCTGCTTGCTAGGCAGCTGAATTAATCTGCTTGCAATGTAGCTAGCCAGCTGGCTAGCCAGCTGACTAAACTAGGTGATTTAACTAACTAGCCAGTGGGCTTGACAGCTGACTTAACTATCTAGCTACCTATCTAGCCAGCTGTCTAGTCAGCTGACTTAACTAGGTAGCCTGCTGGCTAGCCGGCTGACTTAGCTGCCTAGGTACCTAGCTAGCCAGCTGGATAGCCAGTTGACAACTAGCTAGCTATCTACTTATCCCAATGACTTGCCAGCTCACTTAACTTCCTAGGTACCTAGGTAACCAGCTGGCTAATGAGTTGATTTAACTATGTTACTTAACTAGTTATCTAACTGGCTATCCAGCT
>NW_007098621.1:0-469 GCF_000164805.1 Carlito syrichta | reverse complement strand
TGCCTATATCGATAATCGGTGGATCCGATTGATCTGATACAGCCTATCACTTCCTTCCATGTCTTCCAAGTATCAATCCATCTCTCACGTCTATATCGATAATCGATGGATCCGATTGATCTGATACAGCCTATCACTTCCTTCCATCTCTTCCAAGTATCGATCTATCTCTCATGCCTATATCGATAATCTATGGATCCGATGGATCTGATACATCCTGCCACTTCCATTTCTTCCAAGTATCGATCCATCTCTCATGCCTATATCGATAATCGGTGGAACCGATTGATCTGATACAGCCTATCACTTCCATCTCTCCCATGTATCGATCCATCTCTCATGCCTATATCGATAATCGATGGATCCGATTGATCTGATACAGCCTATTACTTCCTTCCATCTCTTCCAAGTATCGATCCATCTCTCATGCCTATATCGATAATCGATGGATCCGAGGGATCTGACACCG
>NW_007098620.1:0-507 GCF_000164805.1 Carlito syrichta | reverse complement strand
TCCCCGACGCTCATTCATTCGGCTCCTGCGTGAGGGCGCCCGCTCTCCGGCCAGGCCTGTTCTGGGTCCAGCCCCGGGGGGCCCTCTGCAGGGCACGGGACAGTAGAGGCCACTTGCCCGCGGAGCTCTCTTGGAGTGGGCGGGGGAGCAGAGAACGCGCCTGTACTCCCAGCACTTTGGGGAGGCGGAGGCGAGGAGGTTGTCTGAGCCCAGGGGTTCGAGACCAGCCTGGGCAACCTGGCGAGACCGCTTCTCTACAATAAATCAAAACATTAAGCCGGGCTCGGTGGCTCAGCCTATAATCCCAGCGCTTTGGGGGAGGCTGAGGTGAGTGGATTGCCTGAGCCCGTGGGTTCGAGACCCGCCTGGGCAACTTAGCGAGACCTCATCTCTACAGTAAATCCAAAAAAAAAAATTAGCCGGACGTGGTAGCGCGCGCCTGTAGTTCCAGCTACCTGGAAGGCTGAGGCGGAAGGATCGCCAGAACCCAACAGGTCGAGGCTGCGG
>NW_007098619.1:0-495 GCF_000164805.1 Carlito syrichta | reverse complement strand
ATTGTAGAGACGAGGTCTCACCAAGTTGCCCAGGCGGGTCTCGAACCCGCGGGCTCAGGCGATCCACTCACCTCAGCCTCCCGAAGTGCTGGGATGACAGGCTGAGCCACCGAGCCCAGCCGACCCCACGTCTTAAAGAAAGGAAGGACAGTGGGACTAGAAGGCTGAGACCGCAGAAGGGGCTGCAGTGTGGGGGCCTGGTCCCCCTCCCCCAACGGCCCACCTGACACTCACGTGGAAAAAGCTATAAAAGATGGCCTGGAAGACCAGAAGGTAGGGAGCGTGGGAGCCCCGCGGCGGACGTGGCTGCAGCCCCTGTTCGTCCTGCTCCTTGTAGTGGGAATACTCGTAGTACTTCTGCGCCATCCTGGACCACAAAGGAGAGAAGGCTCTCCCCAGCCCGACCTCTGCTGCGCCTCTGCGTCCTGCACCCGCAGCTATGGGCGGACCAGCCACAGTGTCGCGCAGACGGGGAAATTGAGGCCCGGGGGGGGG
>NW_007098618.1:0-469 GCF_000164805.1 Carlito syrichta | reverse complement strand
TGGTTTTTTTTTTTTTTTTTTTTTTTTTTTTTTTTGAGCTGGAGTCTTACTCCATCACCCAGGCTGGAGTGCAGTGGCAAGCTCATGGCCACCCCAGCTTCGACCTGCTAGCTTCAGGCAATCCTTCCACCTCAACCTTCCAAGTAGCTGGAACTATAGGCACACGCTTCCGCGCCCGGCTGATTTTTAAATTTTTATTGTGGAGATGAGGTCTCGTCAAGTTGCCCAGGCTCGTTCTCAAACCATGGGCTCAGGCAGTCCGCTCACCTCAGCCTCCCCAAAGTGCTGGGATTACAAGCTGAGCCACCACGCCCTACTAAGCTGATTTTGTATAGATGCTGTAGATAAACAGATTTCCCTTTTTTTTTTTTTGAGTTGGAGTCTCGCTCTGTCACCCAGACTGGACTGCAGCAGGCTGGGCTCCAGCGATCCTTCCGCCTCAGCCTTCCGAGTAGCCGGAACTACAGGC
>NW_007098617.1:0-491 GCF_000164805.1 Carlito syrichta | reverse complement strand
ATAAATCAAAAAATTAGCCAGGCATGGTGACACATGCCTGTAGTTCCAGCTACTTGGAAGACTGAGACAGAAGGATCCCCTGAGTCCAGTAGGTCAAGGCTGTGGTAGCTGGGTGACAGAGGGAGACCCCAACTCAAAAAAGAGAGATGAGGCCAGGTCTGGTGGCTCACACCAGTAATCTCAGCACTTTGGGAGGTGGAGGCGAGAGGACTGCCTGAGTCCAGAGGTTTGAGACCAACCTGAGCAACATGGCGAGACCTTGTCTGTACAATAAATAAAAAAATTAGCCAGGCGTGGTGGCACATGCCTGTGGTTGGAAGGTTGAAGCGGAAGGATCACCTGAGACCAGCAGGTCAAGGTTGCGGTGGCCAGTGACACTCCGACTCAAAAAGTAAAAAATAAAATAAAATAGAAGCTGGGCTCAGTGGCTCAGCCTGTAATCCTGCGCCTTTGGGAGGCTGAGGTGAGTGGACTGCCTGAGCCCGCGGGTT
>NW_007098616.1:0-489 GCF_000164805.1 Carlito syrichta | reverse complement strand
GGCGACTGAGTGAGACTCCAACTCCAAAAAAAAAAAAAAAATTTTCTTGCAGAAACAATGTCTCACTTTGTTGCCTAGGCTGGTCTTGAACTCTTGAGCTCAAGCAATCCTCCTGCCTCTGTCTCTCAAAGTGCTGGGATTATAGGTGTGAGCCACTGCACCTGGTCCTGGCATATTGGTCTTTAATCTATCTTGAGTTAATTTTTGTAAATGGTACAAGTTAAAGAGATTCCATTTCCTCAGCACCATTTTTTGAATAAGGTAGACTTTCCCCATTGTATGTTTTTGTCAACTTTTTCAAAGATCAGTTGGTTGTAAATACTTGGGTTTATTTCTGAATTCTGTATTCTATTCCATTGGTCCATGTATTGGCTCATGTCCCAATGCCATGCTGTTTTGGTTACTACAGCTCTGTAGTATAATTTGAAGTTGGGGGTAATGCAATACCTCTGGCTTTGTGGGGGGGGGGGTTGTGTTTTTTTTTTTTTG
>NW_007098615.1:2271-2849 GCF_000164805.1 Carlito syrichta | reverse complement strand
TGAGACTCCAACTAAAAAAAAAAAAAAAAAACCAAAATAAAATAAAATAAAAGGCACACTTCCTCTGGGCAGACGCAGGATGTGGTAAGGGGAACAGATGATGTCAGCTCCTGCTCTAGCCTCTGTCCGGTATTCTTGCGCAGTGAGCAACCCGCCCAACAGTTCCTGGCAGTCCTGCCCGTGTCCCCCACCTCCTGAGCACCTCAGAAGGTGAGGGGCGCTGGGAAGAACAAACAGCCAGAAGCTGGAAGCTCCCCACCCAGGTGTTCCGACGGCCAGTCCCCAACCTCTGTGCCCAGCTCCCCACTGGAGGAAACTTCTGAGTGACACCCACCCCCCTCCTGCTGACCCCACAGTGCCTCCCCTCCAGACTGAGGGGCCCTGGCCCTCCCAGGCCCTCTGCACGGTCTCCGCCCAGCCCTCTCCCTCTCTCCAGCACGGTGGCTATTTTTATTTTTCCTTCTTATTAAATTTCCCACTTCTGCAAACACCATGGCCCTGCGTGGCTGCCCCCCTTCCTTCGGAGCGGATTTGATTCACTTGCGTTTTATTAACAGATTTAAAAAAAAAAAAAAAAA
>NW_007098615.1:0-786 GCF_000164805.1 Carlito syrichta | reverse complement strand
GGGTGGAGCCTCTCCCCACCCTCCAGGCCTTGAGTCCCGGCTGCGCTGTGATGGACCTTGGCCCCTGGAAGTCAGGCAGTTCCCATCTAGGCCTCGGGGGCACTGTCTGTCTCGGCCATGTCTGGAAACCCCGGCTCTGTCAGGTGGTCAAGCCTGGGCTAGCAGGCTGGAGGATGAGGAAGATTCTGTTTCCCAGCCGAGGCCATCCCAGACCAGCCCACAGCCCTCCCCCCCATCCCCACACAAGGGAAAGGGCCCAGCATGGGCCGGGCGCGGTGGCTCACACCTGTAATCCCAGCACTTTGGGAGGCCGAGGTGGAAGGAGTGCTTGAGCCCAGGAGATGGAGACCATCCTGGGAAACATAGTGAGACCTTGTCTCTACAAAAAAATCAAAAGAAAGTAGCCGAGTATGACGCTGCATGCCTGTAGTCCCACTACTGGGGAGGCTGAGGTGGGAGGATCACCCGAGCCCAGGAAGTTAAGGCTGCAGTGAGTGTGATCCTGCCACTCCAGCCTGGGCAACAGAGTAGACCCCCGACTCAAAAAAAAAAAAAAATTAGCGGGGCTCAGTGGCTCAGCCTGTAATCCCGCGCCTTTGGGAGGCTGAGGTGAGTGGATTGCCTGAGCCTGCGGGTTCGAGACCCGCCTGGGCAACTTGGCAAGACCTCATCTCTACAATAAAATCAAAAATCAGCCAGGCATGGTAGCGTGCACCTGTAATTCCAGCGACTCGGAAGGCTGAGGCGGTAGGATTGCCGGAGCCCAGCAGGTCGAGGCTGCGGTGG
>NW_007098614.1:0-557 GCF_000164805.1 Carlito syrichta | reverse complement strand
GAGAGAAGGAGGGGTGGGAGCCGGAGAAGGGGGGACGCAACGCGTGGGGATGAGAGGGAGAGGGGTGCGCTCCCAGGTAGGGGAGGCGAGGGAGAGGGGGCAGGGCGGCGGCGGGACCAGACAATGTGAGGGGACCTGCGGTGGGGGAAGCCAGGGAAGCCCTCCGTCCCCGCCCGGCGGCCCTCTCCTGCCAAGGTGGGGGACGCCGTGCCAGAAAACCGGGAGCCTTGGGTCCAGGCTTAAGGCTTCCAGATTTAGAAAGGAAAATTAAAATAAAAAATACAAGGCGCCCACTTCAACTTGACTTTGAGATACATGAGTGGTTTTCTGAAATTGTAAGCCCACCCCATCCGTGTCCCAAGCCTTCTGTGGCATGCCCGATCCCGGCTCTCGCCGTTTCCTCGCCGCACTTGCCACCCGCCTGCCCCTCGATCCTTCCCGAAAGCCGTGGGACCCCGGCGGCAGACGCCTTTGTCTCCGTCCGCCGGGCGCCCGCCGCCCTGCGCGCGGGGCGTCCGCCCACCCAGCCCCGCCATCTGCCGCCGCCTGGCCTCGAG
>NW_007098613.1:0-472 GCF_000164805.1 Carlito syrichta | reverse complement strand
ATCTCTCTCTCTCTCTCTCTCTCTCTCTCTCTCTGGCTCTCTCTCTGTCTCTGTGTCTCTCTCTCTCTCCCTCTCTCTGTGTCTCTGTCTCTCTCTGTGTGTGTCTCTCTGTCTCTCTGTCTTTCTGTCACTGTCTGTGTGTGTGTTTCTGTGTCTCTGTCTCTCTCTGTGTCTCTGTCTCTCTCTGTGTGTGTCTCTCTGTCTCTGTCTCTGTGTCTCTCTGTCTTTCTCTTTGTCTCTCTATCTCTGTCTCTATGTGTCTCTGTGTCTCTGTCTCTCACTGTGTCTTTGTCTCTGTCTCTGTGTGTGTGTGTGTCTTTGTCTCTGTCTCTCTCTGTGTGTCTCTGTCTCTGTTTATGTGTCTCACTGTCTCCATCTCTGTCTCTGTCTCTGTGTCTCTCTGTCTCTCTCCCTGTCTCTCCCTGTTTCTCTCTCTCTCTCTCTCTCTCTCTCTCTCTCTCTCTCTCTCTCT
>NW_007098612.1:0-557 GCF_000164805.1 Carlito syrichta | reverse complement strand
GCTGCGGGCCCTCCTGGAGCTGGCGCGGACGCAGAGCCAGCGGGAGCGCGCCGAGCAGAACCGCGTCCTGCTCGACTCAGTGGGCAAGTGACCGCGGGGGCCGCGCTCTGGCCCTGCCCCTCCCCGGCCGGGGACGCCCCGGGCCACCCTGGGCCTCTGCGCGCGGCTGTTTTGTAATAAACGTGCCAAAGAGCCTGGGCTCCTGTGGTGCGGACGCGCGTCCTGGGGACGGGACCCAGGGGACGCGGGCCTCACCTCGCCCCCAGGGGTCGGCGGTCTGGCCCCGCCCGGCCCTCCTCCAGGCTCCTCCGCGATGCGCCCCTTCAAGGAGGCGCCCAAGGGGTCCACCCCACTTCGTTCCCCAAACAGTCGCGGGACCGGGCGACGAGAGTGGGCGGCGGAAGGACTCGCGAGCCGGCACGCACGGGCCTTTATTGAGCAGCGCGGGGCTCCGGGTCCCCCCAGCGCCGGGTCGGCGCGGGCGCTCAGCCGGGTCGGTCGGGCCTGGCCGGGAAGGAGCGCGCGGCGGGCGAGCCGGGGTCCCCGCAGTCCCCGCA
>NW_007098611.1:0-497 GCF_000164805.1 Carlito syrichta | reverse complement strand
CCCATCCAGGCAACTTGGTGAGACCTCATCTCTACAATAAATCAAAAATTAGCCAGGTGTGGTAGTGCATGCCTATAGTTCTGGCTATTTGGAAGGCTGAGGAGGAAGGATCACTGGAGCCCAGCATGTCAAGGCTGTGATGGCCGGAAGCATCCCACTGCACACCAGCCTGGATGATGGAGTGAGACTCCAACTCAAAATAAAAAAACCTTATGAAAAGCAAGCAAACCATTGCAAGAGCCCTTTGGTCTTTTATCACATATCTTTTTCAGATATGATTATAGTGAGTCCCCTACATACAAATCTTCACATTGAGAACTTTCTTTTTTTTTGAGTTGGAGTCTCACTCTGTAGCCCAGACTGGAGTGCAGTGGCTGCTTCCGACCACCGCAGCCTCAACCTGCTGGGCTCCGGTGATCCTTCCACCTCAGCCTTCCAGCTGGAACTACAGGTGCGCGCTGCCATGCCCGGCTAATTTTTTGATTTATTGTAGAGAT
>NW_007098610.1:0-501 GCF_000164805.1 Carlito syrichta | reverse complement strand
GTTTTTTTGAGTTGGAGTCTCTCTCTGTCACCCAGGCTGGAGTGCAGTCGTGCAATCATAGCTCCTGGGCTCCAGGGTTCCTCTCACCTCCACCTCCTAAGTCGCTGGGACTACAGGCACACGACACACCCGGCTAATTTTTTATTTTTTTGAGTTGGAGTCTCTGGACACGCCGGGTTCTGGACCCTCCGGGCTGTCACGGAGCTCCCTCCAGCAGCCTCGGAAGCCCGGGGCTCAACTTTTCTAGAAAACCTGTTTCCGGCGAGACAGGTCTTATGATAACCCACCCCTTTTCCTGACGAGGAAACGGAGCCCAGAGAGGCTAAGTGACCTGCCCCAGAGCAAACAGCTGGGACGAAGCCAAGGCCCGAACCCGCCAAGCCCATCTGCAGAGAGCCCAGCTGAAGCAGGGTCGGAACGAAGGAGCGAGCCTGGAACCCAGGGGCAGTGTCTGTCCCGTCCCTCCCAGGCCGGACGCTGAGGGCGTCCCTCCCCCCGGCT
>NW_007098609.1:0-633 GCF_000164805.1 Carlito syrichta | reverse complement strand
GGGAGTGGCCACTGCACTCCAGTCTGGGCGACAGAGTGAGACTCCAACTCTAAAAAAAAAGAAGAAAATACTTTTGATAATTGTATTTTCTGTAGTGTTACTCACATAAGGATACAGCACACAGAAATGAAAGTATCACAAGGAGTGGGAAGCAACATGGAATACTACTGAAACAGGCCTAGGTTCAGCAGTGGAATCTTGGGGAAAGCACTTCCCTTCTGGGCCTCTTTTTCCATTCTGCACCAGTAAGAGGTTGAGATTAAATGATATTCAGATATTGTCATTCTCTGACAATGCCTTCTTGTGATATCTAGAATCAGACCATTGCCTCATCTGAGCCCTTATGGTGGACAACCTCCACCAAGGTTCACAACACTGAGTGGTTGGTGACTCACTTTTGACAAGAGAACACACACAAAAAAATGGGAGAATATTTCTATTTTAGTCAGTTTGTGCTGATATAGCAATAAATCATTAACTGGGAAGCTTCGGATTGTATTCTCACATGACAGAGAGGGGGCAGAAAGTTCCTTGAATTTCCATTCATAAGTCCACTATCTATTCATGAGTACTTCTCCTAGGACACAGTAGGAATGATGGTATATTATGCCCAACTCTTAATCATTAAAAGAC
>NW_007098608.1:0-606 GCF_000164805.1 Carlito syrichta | reverse complement strand
TGGGCTCAAGCAATCCTCTGCCTCAGCCTTCTGAGTAGCTAGCACTATAGGTGTGTACCATCACACCCAGCTAATTAAAAAAGTTTTTTTACAGAGAGGAGTTCCTGTTATGTTGCCCACGCTGGTTTCAAACTCCTAACTTCAAGTGATCCTCTTGCCTTGGCTTCACAAAGTGTTGGAATTACAGGCATGAGCCCCTGTGCCCGGCCTAGAAATTTGTTTTATAGAAACAAAAACAGAAGTTTGTTAAAATAAAAGTAGAAGGATGCACATTGCAGCATTTAAGAATTATGATGTGGTCTAATTTTGGTTTTAATTTGGCATAAGATACCTGCACACGTATGTTTATCGCAATGTCGTTCAAAAAAAAAAAAAACAAAAAAACCCCAAAAAAACAAAAACAAACAAACAAAAAAGTTGTTTATAAGTGCTCTACTTGCTTCTGGACATTAATTTCTCTCCAGAGCTAATCCATTAGTAAATCTTACCTCTTTTACCTCCAAAATGTATTTTATATTTGTTCATGCCTGTCCACCTAAATTTTTTTCCTGGTCAATAAACATAGATCAATCTATTAAAATTATATAATATTCTTAATTTTGGATA
>NW_007098607.1:0-489 GCF_000164805.1 Carlito syrichta | reverse complement strand
TACCATGCCCAGCTAATTTTTTATTTATTGTAGAGACAAGGTCTCGCCAAGTTGCCCGGGTGGGTCTCGAACCCGTGGGTTCAGGTAGTCCACTCGCATTGGCCTCCCAAAGTGCTGGGATTACAGACTGAGCCACTGAGCCTGGCCTTTTTTTTTACTTTTTTAACGTAGCTACTAGAAAATTTAAAGGTGTATATGCTATTGCATTTGTGTTTTGTGTTCTAATCCTAGTGGGCAGAGCCTCTTTAGAATGCCAAGGCTTCTCTCTGAAACGGTGGCACAGACCCCAAGGCAGAGTCCACAGGGGTGGAAAATGGAAGAGAGGATCAGAAACCCTCTTTAAAAGTTCACTTCCCCAGCTTCCTGGCTTTGGCCTCCTCCCCAGCCTTGGGGAGGTGAATCTTCTCTCTCCCTTCTCTTTCTCTAATTTCCTTTTTTTTTTTTTCTTTTTTTCTGAGTTGGAGTCTCACTCTGTCACCCAGACTGGAG
>NW_007098606.1:0-485 GCF_000164805.1 Carlito syrichta | reverse complement strand
TTTCTTTTTTTTTCTTTTTTTTTTTTTAGGTTGAGGCCTGGGCTGTGGCCAGCCACACTCAGCAGCACATGTGAAAATGTGGCGGTCAAGATACGGTCCTGTGGTGAGAAGACCGTATATGAAGTGAAATTGCTGGATCATATGGCTACATTCCAATGTTCCACCAGCACTGCACAAGGTTGATTTCTGCACATCCTCACAAATGTGTTATTTTCCTATGACAGTCATGACTTTACATGAAGCATCAGGTATCTACAGTGTCAGGCATTCTCTTCCCAATTGCACACATCTGCCTTTTTGTTTTCAGCCTTTTCTTTTGGTGAAAACATACACTCCTCAGGCTTAAGACTTCTGGTATCAAGTATGAAGTACTTTATTTTATTTTATTTTATTTTGAATTGGAATCTCACTCAGTCGCCCAGACTGGAGTGCAGTGGCTGCTCCCAGCCACCGCAGCCTCGACCTGCTGGGCTCCAGCAATTCTT
>NW_007098605.1:0-572 GCF_000164805.1 Carlito syrichta | reverse complement strand
TTAGGATTGCCTGGGCCCCGCAGCTAGAGAACTCGGGAGCCATGATCCTGATGCTGTGCCCTAGCCCAGCAAGCAGAGACTCAGGCAACAAAAAAGATACCTCCCAAGTGTGTCATGATGGGCGTCCACGGCTCCCCAGGGAAAGGTCCACTTGAGTGGGGGACGATAGAGTGATCAGAAGAGAGAGGGGCTCTGCCCCTGCTAGAAGGTGGCAGACAGCATGACCACACCCTGGCTGGCCATGGCATTGCCGGATTGCCTTGATCACTCTGTGCCTGACAGACATACTACCTCAGGGCTGTATGTTCTGTGAGCTCATGCATTTTCTTTCTGGGGAGCATGAGTGTGGAGGGTGGAGGCAGGCTTTCTGGGGCATGTGGCTGAAGGCACAGGACAGACATGCCTTGTGGTCACCTATGAAACCTTCTGCAAACAACAAGCCAGAAAGTGCCTTTCCTCTCCCATCTCTGGGGGTGACTTTTCATGCTGGGTCACAGGGGTTGTGGTGGTGGTGGTGATTATTATTATTTGGAGTCAGAATCCCACACTGTCACCTAAGCTGGAGCGCAAGG
>NW_007098604.1:0-735 GCF_000164805.1 Carlito syrichta | reverse complement strand
TCTGTCACCCAGGCTGGAGTGCAGTGGCACGCTCACGGCCACCGCAGCCTCGACCTACTGAGCTCAGGTGATTCTTCTGCCTCAGCCTTCCAAGTAGCTGGCAAGACCTTGCCTCTACAATAAATCAAAAATTAGCTGGGCATGGTAGCCTATAGTTCTGGCTAATTGGAAGTCTGTGGTGGAAGGATCGCCACTGCAGGTCGAGGCTGCAGTGGCCGTGAGTGTCCCACTGCACTCCAACCGGGGCAACAAAATGAGTCTCTGGATCAAAAAATTAAAAATAAATAAATAAATAAATTGACTGGGCGCGGTGGCTCACACCAATAATCCCAGCACTTTGGGAGGCTGAGGAGAGGGGATTGCCTGAGCCCACGGATTCGAGACCAACCTGGGCAACTTGGCTAGACCTCGTCTCTACAATAAATCAAAAAATTAGCCAGGCGTGGTGGCACATACCTGTAGTTCCAGCTACTTGGAAGGCTGAGGCAGAAGAATCACTTGAGCCCAGCAGGTTGAGGTTGCGGTGGCCGTGAGCGTGCCACCGCACTCCGGCCTGGGTGACAGAGTGAGACTCCAACTGAAAAAAAAAAACTAGCCAGGCATGGTGGCACATGCCTCTAGTTCCAGATACTTGGAAGACTGAGGCAGAAGGATCACCTGAGCCCAGCAGGTCAAGGCTGCAGTGGCCGTGAGTGTGCCACTGCACTCCAGCCAGGGTGACAGAGTAAGACTCCA
>NW_007098603.1:0-614 GCF_000164805.1 Carlito syrichta | reverse complement strand
GGCCGCGGCGGCCATTGTCGGGGGGTGACCCACTCAGCGGCCCAGCTCTTGCAGGGTGAGCCCCGAGGACCGCTGGGGAGAGTACTCCTGCATCTTCCTCCCGGAGCCCATGGGCAAGGCGGACATCCCGCTGACGGGTGCGTCCCGCAGGCCTGGGCCCAGGCCTCAGCAGGCCGGAGCGCCTTGGGGGCCGGGTCGCGGGCGGAGGGTGGCCTCCGGGCGGGCCAGGAGGGGGAAGGGCGCGGGTCCGGCAGGGCTCGGGTTCCAGGCCCTTTGCCGGTCACTCTCCCGCCAGGGCCCCCCCGGGTGAAGGCGGTGAAGAAGTCAGACCACATCGACGAGGGTGAGACGGCCGTGCTGGTCTGCACGTCCGAGTCGGTGCCCCCAGTCACGGACTGGGTCTGGTCCAAGCTGGTGTCCTCGGGGAGCCAGGTGAGCGCTGGGGCCCACGGGGCGCCCTCGGGGGCTGGGCTGGGGACTCCGGCCCACGCTCCGGCTGGCTGCCCGCAGGTCGTGGTGAACGGCTCCCAGGACAGGTTCTTCGTGAGCTCCTCGGCGGGGCGGTCGGAGCTGCGCATCCAGGACCTGGACCTGAAGGCGGACGCCGGGCAGTA
>NW_007098602.1:0-505 GCF_000164805.1 Carlito syrichta | reverse complement strand
AATTTAGTCAGCTGGTTAAGATAGCTAGCTAGCTAGTTAGCTAAAGGTTTAAGTCAGCAGGTTGCATCAGGTAGTTAGCTAGTTAACTAATGGTTTAAGGCAGCTTGTTAATCAGCTAGCTAGCTAGCTAGCTAATGAGTTAAGTCAGCTGGATGGTCAGCTAGCTAGATAGATAGCTAGCTTGTTAGTTAACGAGTTAAGTCAGCTGAATGAGTCAGCAAGCCAGTTCACTAGCTAACGAGATAAGTCAGATTAAGTCCCCTAGCTAACACGTTAGATAGTGATTAAGCTAACTATTTATCTAGCTGGTTAAGTCTGCTAGCTAGCAAGGCAGCTTACAGTTAAACTAGCTTGTTAGCTATGCAGCTATCTTGTTAGCTAACTAGTTAAGCCAGGTGACTAACTAGGTAACTAGCTAGTTAGCTAACTATTTAAGTCAGCTGGTTAGCTAGGTAGCTGCTAGTTAAGTCAGCTGCTTAAGTAAACTGGCAAGACAGGTAGCGAG
>NW_007098601.1:0-507 GCF_000164805.1 Carlito syrichta | reverse complement strand
GTGGCAGAGTGAGACTCCAACTCAAAAAAAAAAAAAAATACAACTGTTTTGAGTAGCAGGAAAAGCATCTCAATAGGTGTATCACATAAATTGGAGAATACTTTGAAGGTGACTGAAGTTTAAACATGTAAGAATACACAATTTTTTATTCACAAATTCTGTTTTGGGGTTCCCTCTCATATATCCGTGTAACAAATCTGCAGATAAGATCCCCGAATGTAATTTTTTTAAAGTTTAAGATTACTTAGTAGATATTTTTGTCCTTATTATTGTATATATCTTGTTACAATATATATTGATGATGCCGTGTTTTAAGATCACTTTACATGTGATTATAACAGCAATTGGGTAAACAAGTTCACTGGTGTGTTTTTTTGCTTTTAATTTTTAAGAATTTCCTTTCAAAAAAATTATTATTAGCCAGGCTCGGTGGCTCAGCCTGTAATCCTGCACCTTTGGGAGGCTGAGGTGAGTGGATTGCCTGAGCCTGTGGGTTCGAGACCCGCC
>NW_007098600.1:0-606 GCF_000164805.1 Carlito syrichta | reverse complement strand
ACCTCCTGGACTCAGGTGATCCTTCCATCTCAGCCTCCCAAGTAGGGCTGGGGCTACAGTGCATGCCAACATGTCTGGCTGATTTTTAAACATTTTTGTTGAGACAACATCTTGCTATGTTGCCCAGACTGGTCTCAAACTCCTGGGCTCAAGCAACCCTCTCACCTTGGCCTCCCATAGTGCTGTGATTATAGACGTGAATCATTAGACCCAATCCCAACATGAGTTCTTTACAGATGTGTGTTTGTTTACACAGCCAATCATCCCAATAACCATTATTATTCCCATTTTATAGCTGTCTGGCATTATTAGATGGTGGGACTAATAAGAGACTAAAATATATTGAATACCTACTGAGCATGTACTAATTTTTTAACTGAATTTGTACAAATTTCTTTTAATTTAATTTTGTTTTACAAGTGTTGCTTCATTTCTTCTTCTTCTTCTTTTTAAATTTTTTTTTTTTTTTTTTTTTTTTTTTTGAATTGGAATCTCATTCTGTCGCCCAAGCTGGAGTGCAGCGGCATGGTCACGGCCACTGCAATCTTGACCTGCTGGGCTCAGGTCATCCTTCCGCCTCAGCCTTCCAGTAGCTGGGACCACAGG
>NW_007098599.1:0-494 GCF_000164805.1 Carlito syrichta | reverse complement strand
CCTGGGCTTCCAGGGTGACCGCGCCGCCCCCCCACTGTTGGTCCATGGAGGGGCTGGCCTGGGGGCAGGCAACCGTTGGCTGAGCCGAGCTCGAGGACCCGCCCACTCGCTGCCTCCCGTGGCTGCAGCTGTTCCAGACGCTCTCACTCCCTTGGCTTCCCAGGAGGGCCAGGCGGGTGGGTGCACCGGCCAGTGCAGCCCCAGGCCGCAGAGGCCACCCCTGGAGCCCCAGGGCCCCGCACTCCCCAGGCCTGGCCTGGGCCTCCTTAAGACGAGGCTCAGACCGTGGCCTCCAGGATACACGGCCCAAGAAGCGGTCCCAGGGCGGTGTGAGCCGGGCCGGGCCGGGTGGGATGGGCCTCGCGTGACTTTCTGTCCGTCCATGCAAGGCACCCCATGCCAGGAGAGGAGGGTCCCTGCTGGGCTGAGGTTGTCGACCTTCCGGCAGATGGCCCAGGCCTGGGCGGGTCCACGGTTAGGGACGCAGCCTGGGG
>NW_007098598.1:0-560 GCF_000164805.1 Carlito syrichta | reverse complement strand
ACTGTGCCTTCCGCACCCGGGCTGCCTGGCGCCGGGCTCCGGAGGCCCAGCCGGGCGGACTCGCCAGCGCCTGCCCCGGGCCGCGCCGTCGAGAACTGTGCCGGAGAACTCCAGGCCGGTCTCAGCCCCGGGGGCCCGCCCTCAGTCTCAGTTCCCTCTTCGACCCAAAGGGCGCAGTGCGGGGAAAGGCCGCTTCTGCCCTATTCGCGCCGAACCCGGCTCAGAGGCACGTGGTTAACAGGCCACAGGCGGCGAACGGGGCTCAGACCCGGAGCTGGAGTCCTATGGTAGACCCCAACTTCGGGAGTTAGGAGAGGGGTGTGACTTCCGAAAGCTCCAGCCCCAGGCGCTTGTCTCCTCTCTCCTGTTGGCCCCAGCGAGGGCCCCAGCGGGTGCCCTCCGGAGCCCTCCCACCGGCCCAGACCCCGATGGAGAGCGGGTCGCGCCGGGCGCCGGAGTGCATCCCAACAGGGCAGCCTCCCTCCCGGCCAGGCCCGGCCTCTCCGCGCTCGCCCCTGCTCCCCGAGCTCCGGGGTCGCCTCCCTCGGCTCTCCAAGGTC
>NW_007098597.1:624399-633091 GCF_000164805.1 Carlito syrichta | reverse complement strand
GTATCTTTTTTATAGAGTGATTTGAGTTCTTCTGGGTATATTCCCAGGAGGGGGATTGTGGGATCATATGGAAGGTTGATTTTTAGAACCTTTAGGAATCACCACACTGTTTTCCACAGAGGCTATACCAGTTTACACTCCCACTAACAGTGTAGAAGTCTTCCCTTTTTGCCACATCCTCTCCAGCATTTTTTGAGATATTGATAATGGCCTCCTGAGTGTGGCTGAGGGGACAGAAAGAGGAAGGTAAGCCCACGATCCTTCCCCACCATTCGACCTAGCGGATCCCCCCTCGGTGGCCACTAGATCCCTTCACCCTTCTCTGGTCTTTCCTACTTTCCTCAGTACATATATATATGTGTGTATGTACATACAATATCTATCTTTTATACTCCACCTATGATCCAGATATTGGCTGGCTTACTTTTAGAGATACACACTTGGACCCTGCCACTTCGAAAGCTTTTGGAAATATGAAGATCTTCCAGGAATTTTTACTAATTCCCAGAAACCATTTTTAAAAACTTTTTTTGGAAGCATAATACACACAGCTGTGATATAATTGTGTATAGAATCTACAGTGCATTTTATTTGGAAATAAATCCTACATATTAAGTTCATAAGGGTTTTGTATCCATCTGATAATGAGAGCTGTTATTAATTTCCTGACTGCTTCAAAGTATTTTTAGTCTTACCGTAATAGCCAACATCTCCAACACTCCTCACCTCTCCATACTTCTCCATTCTCTGCATTTCTTTCTTTCTTTCTTTCTTTTTTTTTTGAGTTGGAATCTCACTCTGTCTCTCAGACTGGAGTGCAGTGGCTGCTGGGCTTGACCTGCTGGGCTCCGGTGATCCTTCCAAGTAGCTGGAACTACAGGCATGCGCTACCACACCTGGCTAATTTTTTGATTTATTGTAGAGACGAGGTCTCACCAAGTTGCCCAGGCGGGTCTTGAACCTGCGAGCTCAGGCAATCCACTCATCTTGGCCTCCCAAAGCTGAGCTACCGAGCACAGCCTTTGCATTTCTTTATTTAGAAAGATAAAACATTTTCTTTTAATACAGCAAACTTCTAGAAGATTTAGATATTATTGTTATAGTGTCCTGGGTAGGGAATGGAAATAATTCTTTACAGGTTGTGGAAATGACTAAAAAGAAATTGCTTTGTACAGATAAAGACATACTACAAACACACGACATTACTTCTGGAAGAAGGTGGACATACTTACATATGCACATACATATGTAAATACTGAGTGAAGAGGTGAGGCTTTCTGGCAAGTCCACATTTTGTTTTCCATGTGTTTTCACACTCAGACAGCCCACAGTAATGAAAATATCTACTCAGATTCCATAAAAATCAATCAGTCCTGAGTGTCCTCAAACTCCAGTTATTACCTAAAATTGTATGGGATGGGAACGATCTTGGATATCTCCCCTTCAAGTGTTTGGTTGATGTTCTTGAGTTAATTTTGAAAGATGGTGCCCTTTTTCACTGAATGAAAAAATAATTGGAGGAGTATAAGTTCCTGGAAGCCATGACACTTTATATGTCATGAGCAGACTGTGAGCCAAGATCATATCCATCATCATGGTGAAAGGTTTTTGGTACCCTCTGTGTCATTCTTTCATATAATTACATACATGACTCAAGCCTATGATATATAGAGGTCAAGTTAAGCATCCCCGTCTAGATGCTTGATAGGGTTTTTGTTGTCTCCATCAGAAAGACATTTTGAAGTCTGTGACTTGAAGACTACATATTTCATAAATTCCACAAGTTATTGTTTCAACTTGTTCGTGTGCAGAAGTGTCCTAAACTAGTTGAACAGGCCATTTTTTGCTCTTGTCTCTTGTGTTTGTTGAAATAGATAACAATGACAATTTAATTGAGAAAGAAATAATTGTATTTATATTGCAGAAAAAATATTTAAGGTCTCATAATTTTATGATAGTACCTTTTTCAGCATAACATTATTAAAACATGTAGATAATGCTTTCCTATGCTAACTCAATAAGTAGAAAATGACTGTTATGATTGTCATTAAACTAGTGCGCTCTTAGTTTATTGAGCAGTTTTGGAGGCTGTACCACTAGATGCCCTGTATAGCACCAGGAGGTATCTAGCAAATTGTAGCTGTTGTCATGAACTTCTGATACTGAAAAGGTTTGTACAAAATGGCACGCGAGAATACCATAAAAAGCAAGTAACAGCTCAGGAAGTCAGCAGAGCTCTGATGAACCCACAAAAGTATTAGTGCTTTCAGAGATTCTTACACTAATGGCATTTTAAAAAAAGAAATAAATATGCAAACAAAGAAAGCAAACAAAATGCCCAAAAGAAAAAACAAAAACAATAAGCAAAAATCATCCGATACATCCCCAATTCCAAAGGGAATGAAGTCACATTGTAGCCCACCGTTCCTTAACATAAAGGCCAATCCTAATTCTAGAGAGCTAAGCAAATGGCCCTGCCATTCAGTGGAAAGTATCTACTGCAAATGAATGTACTTGCAGATTATAAATCACTTAGTAATTTGCAGTATTGCCTAGGAAGGATACATATGCTCTTATCCGTAAGCCCTTTGTAACTTGTGTTGCTTGACCTGCTTTATATTATTTGGTTTTATGTTATATTGATTTAATATGATGGATCAAATTTTCCTCCTAACTGGTCCAAGTAACATAGGACACAAACGACTTCTGCCACCTGGAGACTGAGGTTTAGTGACAACAGTTCCATAATAGTCAATACCTGAGAGTAAAGGTAGACTTTTGAAGGCCATACTCCAGAGGAAGTAAGGTGTCCTTGAGATCTTGGAAATGAGAGATGGAAGATTGCTCTCTGAATGGGCAACATGGTTTTGATGGGCAACATGGTTAAACCATAAAGTCATCAATGTATGATTAAAAACAGAGGCAGGCAGAGTCAAACTTTAAAAGAGATTCTTGTGACATCATCAGAATGGTGGGACAAGTGTTTCTGAACATTTTCTCCTCTGTAGAAGCAATGGGCACACTGGCAAAAATGGTCAGAATTAACGTTTTCAGAACTCTGGAAGTTAACCAAATGTTAGTCTAAAAATACCGAGAGTGCATTAGTGTTCATGATGTAAATCTTTATTACTGTCTACCTTCAACAATATTGTGCTGCTTCCTGGATATTAGAAAGATCTTACTTCCATTTCTCTCCTCCCTTCCTGGATGTTATTGGCGTCATACATTTCATACAAATTAAACTCCGTGCTACATTGTTGCTGGTTTTAACAATTATCTTTTTTTTCTTCTCGTTTACTTTTTGTTTTTTTTTAAATAATTTTTTTATTTTAAAGATGTGGGGTACAAACCAAGCTTGGGTATGCATATGTTTATTATGCAGGTACCCTTGTTAAATGTTATTATGCAGGTACCCTCTCCCCCGGCAAATTCCCAGTACTGCCAATACTGTACCCCACCCTCCTCTGGCAATTTCCCATGACTGCCAATCCTTTTCTTATAGTATTACGATAATTGTACAAGGTTCGCTTATGAGTAGGAACATGTGACACTCAATTCTTTGTTTCTGTGATAGATCATTCAGTATTATACCCTCTAAGTTCATCCAAGTTGCTGCAAAGGTCATAATTTTGTCTTTCTTTATGGCTGCGCAATATTCCATCGTGTATACGCATCACATTTTTTAAAAATCCAGTCCTCTTTTGATGGGCAACATGGTTGGTGCCATGTTTTTGCTATTGTAAATAATGGTGCAATAAAAATGCATGTGCAGGTATCTTTTTCATAGAGTAATTTGAGTTCCTCTGGGTATATTTCCAGTAGGGGGATTGAGGATCATATGGGAGGTTGATTTTTAGATCTTTTAGGAATCGTCACACTGATTTCCACAGAGGTTGTACTAGTAACACTCCGGCCAACAATTATCTTTTAAAGCCATTTAAATAATAAGAAAAATATCTCATATATTGGTCTATGTGTTTACCATTTCTGGCCTATGTGTAACCATCCCTGGAGCTCTTCATTTCATAGCGGGGATCTATCTTTCCAGCTGCTATCATTTTGCTGCAGCAGGGCTGTGCTTTCTTCAGCTACTCTAGGGGAGAATCCATTACTTTCTTCTTCCAGCTTCTGGTGGCTGCTGGCATTCCTTGGCTTGTGGCCACATAACCCCAATCTCTGCCCCCGTGGTCACGTTGTCTCCTACTCTGAGTCTAATCCTCTTTTATCTCCCTCTTATAAATACATTTGTGGTTGCATTTAGGACTCTCCTGCCTGGATAATCCAGAATAAACTCTCGATCTCACAATTCTTGATTTAATCACACTCACAGAGTCCCTGTAACCATACAAGGTAACGTTTGCAAGTTCTAGGACTTAAGGCCTGGATATTTTTGTGGGCAATTATTCAACTTACCTCACCCCCTCGGTGCTGGTTTTCATTTTCTCAAACGTTTGGTAGTTGGATTGACTCTCTACTTTTCTTCTCTCTTGTTTTCCTCATCTGTCTTTTTGTTCTACTGTCTGTATTTCTTTTTCTTAACTATGTTTTCTAAATCTTTTGAACTTTTGTGCTTTCATATATTTAGTTTCCAAGCATTCTCTCCTGCTTTCCTAATACGATTTAAAACATTGTCTTTTGTTCTTATTTCATGGGTGAAACATTTCCTCAAATGTCTTGTGATTTTTGGCTATCAATTTCATTCATAGATTTAATGTCATTTCTGGATAGGGCTTGTTGACAGACAAGAACCTGGTCTGCCTTTGTGGGTAGTTCTTTCTTTTTTTTTTTTTTTGAGTTGGAGTCTCACTGTCGCCCAGACTGGAGTGCAGTGGCCGCTCCCGGCCACCGCAGCCTCAACCTGCTGGGCTCCGGCAAGGCTTCCGCCTCAGCCTTGGGTAGTTCTTTCTTCTTGCCTGTTCATTTCCTCTAGAGGAGAAAGCTCTAGTATCCCCAAGTAAGTTTCCATTCACTTTGCTTTGGTAAGTCAATTGCCATCTGTCCATTTATTTGCTAGCTTCTAAATTTTGTATTTATCCCTCATCTGTTGTTTTTATTTTAAAAGAGATAAAATTTACATAACATCAAATTATCCATTTAAAAGTACAATTTGGTGGCATTCAAGCACATTTACAATGTTGTGCATCCGTCACCTCTATCTAGATCCAAACATTTTCATTATCCCTCAAAGAAACACTGTACCCCTTAAGCAGTCATTCTCTGTTTCCCCAGTCCCCTACCACAAATCTGCTTTCTATCTCTATAGATTTACCTATTCTGGACATTTTATATAAATGGAATCATAAAATATATGATCTTTGTGTCTGGCTTTTTTCACTTAGCATAATGTTTTCAAAATTTCCACATTATATTGTAGCATGCATCAGTATTTCATTTTTTTATTGCCGAATAATATTCTATTGTATGGCTATGTCACATTTTAATTTTTCATTCACCTGTTTATAGACTCATCTGCTGTTGTCTTATTAGTTTGCTTGTCTTGGTGAACGTGTATCATTTTATATCTTTAATGACATTTTTGTAGAGTTTGGAAAAGAAACAGAGAAAAATATATGTATCCAGTCTTTCATATTTAACCCACAGTGTATGCCATAGAATTAATAACACAGATATATTGTGCTTCTCTTGCTTGACAAATACATACACAAAAAATTGAGCTTTTATAACACAAATTAGAATTGCCCTTGCCCTCTAAAAGCCCACAATCAAAAGCAATAAATAATTACTTGAGTTGATATTCCATATTAAAAATGCATGTGCTCATGTATTCTTTAATATACTAGAGTTGGCTTTTCAAATGGCACATTTTAGGCTGGGGGTAGTGACTCACACTTGTAATCCCAACACTTTGGGAGCCAGAGGCAAGAAGATTGCCTGAGCCTAGAGGTTCAAGACCAGCCCGGGCAACTTGACAAGACCTCATTCCTACAATAAATAAAAAAAATTGGCCAGGCGTGGTGGTTCACATCTGTAGTTCCAGTTACTTGGAAGGTTGAGGTGGAAGGATCACCTGAGCCCAGCAGGTCGAGGCTGTGGTAGCCGTCGTGATTGTGCCATTGCACTCCAGCCTGGGTGACAGAATGAGACTCCAATTCAAGAAAAAAGAAAAAGAAAGAAAGAAAAATGGCACATTTAAAATATTTGATTCTTATTTCTGTTTTACTTTTAATTTGGTATAATTATATAGTGTATCATTTTTGATCCAAATTAGATTGGCTCTAAAATTCATTCCCTTTGAGAAGCTTCAGTTACTAGAAATATTAGAGTCTGATTTACAAGTCCCACTCTCCCTCCAGCTTAATTCTGGGTGGTATAGTAGGATAATAGACTGGATCCTAGATGGAAATTGCTAGGTTCATTTCATTGGAAGTATGACACACAGGGATTTTAGAGACTTTATATGCATTGAGTCCTTTTTAATTTATTGTCAAGACAATATTGTAACAATAGTAATGAAAATCAAATGCAAAAAATTCTCCACAATCCCTCAGTCATAACAAATTAGAAGTTTTAAATTTAGTCCATACATACTTGTGCTTCTGATGTTTACATGGTTATACTCATTTAGACATGTACGATGTGATATTCTGCTTTATTTCACATTCACTGTATTTTAAGCCTTTAGTTTTACAGTTTTAAAGCCTTTATAATCATCACTTAGTGGCTGAATTATATTTCGTATTGTGGGCATACCATAATTTACTTAATCATTCTCCTAAGGTCAGGCATTTGGGCTGTGTTCAGTTTTGTTGAGTAGCTGTGATACTTGCATGGAGTCTGTTAATACACAGTTAGGAGAAAGGTGGCCTACATATGGGTCATAGGTTTTTCTCAGATAAGCCTAGGTTCTGTTGGCTCAACCACTAGCTTTGCAGTCTTGGGTAAGCTTCTTTTTACTTGTTTTTAAATTACAATAATTGAAGTCTCATTTATCTAGTTAAATATACAGATCTTAACTGTATAACTCAATACATTTTTACATCCTTCTGCACCTATGTGACCATATACATGTCCCTCCCACCAAATATGGCCATTATTCTTATTTCTAGCAGCACTATGAATGCATTTTATATTCAAAATTCATATAAATGGAACCATGTAGAATTATTCTGCGTATCTATCTTCTTTTACTTCATGAAATGTTTTTGAAATTCACCCATTTAGTTGTGTATATCAGTTTAGAAGTGAGTTCTTTTTAAATTGCTGAGTGGTATTGCTTTGTGTGGTTATGCCGATTAATTTATCCTTTCTCCTGCTAGTGGACATTTGTGTTGTTTCTATTTGGTGGCTATTATGAATAGAGTTGCTGGGACTATTTTGTAGAAGTCTTTTTTTTATATGTGTATACATTCAATTCTTTTGGGTGTATATCTAGGAGTGGAATTGCTGAATCGCAGAGGGAGTGTAGCTGGTAAAGTTGACAAACGTGAACAATGTGGTACAATCACAATCCTAGACGGAATGAAAAACATACCAAGAACTGACCTGGGTAAATCTGTTAATTTCTGAACCTTAGTTTCATGAACTCTAAAATAAAAACAATGAAACCTAAAGAGTTGCTGTAAAGATTAAACTATATAAAGAGTATAATAGACCTAGCATAGAATCTGGGGTGTAGTAAGGTGTCTACGAAATGGAAGCTGGGATGATGGAGAAGGTGATGATAATAAAGAGGACAATATTGATATAATTTCTTTTTCTTCCACACGGAAGTGTGTTTTTTAAATATATCTTCAAGTTCATAGCTTAAAATGACATTACATCTGGGATGTGCTTTAAACAAAATAGGAAGGGAAGGAAAGAAACAGGTATGGCGAAATTTACTGGTAACTAAAACTGTATTACAGGTATATGGAGGTTCATAACATACCTTTTTATAATAATAATAATAATAATAATTTTTTTGAGTTGGAGTCTCACTCTGTCACCCAGACTGGAGTGCAGTGGCCACTCCAGGCCACCACAGCCTCAACCTGCTGGGCTCCGGCGATCTTTCTGCCTCAGCCTTCCAAGGAGCTGGAACTACAGGCATGCACCACCATGCCTGGCTAATTTTTTGATTTATTGTAGAGATGAGGTCTCGCCAAGTTGCCCAGGTGGGTCTTGAATGGCAATCCACTCACCGCAGCCTCCCAAGGCGCAGGATTATAGGCTGAGCCACCAAGCCCTGCTAGCAGTAGGTTTTTAAAAAGAATGTTTTGGTTTTAGAATACTGAAAGATGATAATCCATGACAGGACATACACAAACAAAGATAATTAGAATATTAAATACTATCTAATTTAAAAGACTATAATTCAAATTGCTAATTATCTTTGTGTCTTGTAGAAGAAGTTGTAATTCCCCTTCATGAAATTCACCCCACTTTCTCATGAAGACTACAAACAAAGCCTCACCACAAAACCGACTATTGACTTTACAGTAATCAATGCTGAGTTTTTGTGCTTAAGCATGCTCTATCACAGAAAACATAAAATCTTAATTATAAGGAATTTTCATTTTCTTTAAAATGTATCCATCTCTAGCCGGACTCGGTGGCTCAGCTTGTAATCCCTCCCTTTGGGAGGCTGAGATGAGTGGATTTCCTGAGCCCGCAGGTTCGAGACCTGCCTGGGCAGCGAGACCTCATCTTTACAATAAATCAAAAAATTAGCTGGGCATGGTAGCGTGCGCCT
>NW_007098597.1:620905-624379 GCF_000164805.1 Carlito syrichta | reverse complement strand
GGGCGACAGAGTGAGACTCCCACTCAAAAAAAAAAAAAAGTATCCATCTCCAGCATCTTTTAAAGTGTGAGCTATAGGCTGTATCTTTAAAGAAAAAGGCTTCTTTCTAAAAGAAGTATAAGATAGCCAAGTCCTGGGACTTTTCTGATTTTCAAAAATGGTGGAAATGCTATGATATAATTTCTTTACATGAGCTGATGGGTATATTTGTTGCATTAAAGTGTAAAACCGACCTCATTCCCTCATCCTTGAAAGATAGTCCAAAACCATCCATGAAGGTCCCCCTTGTACATTGGCTTAACTAGTGGTTCTCAACAGGACTTCAGCATTTCACCCCTGAGATTCTAATTTCATTTTTCTTTTCTTTTCTTTTTTTTGTGAGTTGGAGTCTCACTCTGTTACCCAGGCTGGAGTGGCATGCTCATGGCAACCGCAGCCTCAACCTGCTAGGCTCAGGCGACCCTTCCGCCTCAGCCTTCCAAGTAGCTGGAACAACAGGCATGTGCCACCATACCTGGCTACTTTTTTTGATTTTTATTGTGGAGATGAGATCTCACCATGTTGCCCAGGCTGGTCTCGAACCCGTGGGCTCAGGCAATCCTCTCATCTAGGCCTCTAATTTCATTTTTCTAAGGATGGGGCCTAGGCAACTGTTTGCTCTAAACGTTCCTCTGGTGATGTTAATTGCTGTCAGACTTGAAACTCAGGGCCTAGCTGAAGAGTTGATTTCCAGCTCATCTCCCTAGACTTTGCCATTTTTTTCAATTTTCCAAGGTGGAAGCTTTGTTGTATTACTCCTGCAATCCTATGTGTGCTGAAAACCTCACCCCCATCACTCTTGAGACCCTGAAACTGCCTCTGAGATTTGTCTTGCTGGTGAGCTTTCTCCCTTTCTTCCCTCTTGTTTCTTTTATGAATCTCAAGGCACTTATTTTGAAGGGTGAGTCTCTGTTCCCCAGTGGCTGCTTGGTTTTGGGATATGATGTTAGTCTTCTCACATGTCACCTTATCAACGTTTTCTACTTATTTCTCCCTCTGTTTTTACTTCTTCACTTAAAATAAACACAAACTGGGTGACCTCCTGTAGCCTCTGGCAGCTGGCAGCCTGTGTGCTTGGCTGTTACCACCAGTGCAGCTCCTCCTGGCAGACTGTTGAAAGTTGTTGTGGTTTTAGGAGCAGTTGGTTGTTCTTCTCTTTCTTTCTTTCTTTTTTTAGATTAAACTTTACTTCATTTTCTTCCTCTTAATTATTGAAGTAATAGATGTTTACTATGGCAGGAAATTTGGAGACTCAAGTATAGACATCCAAACACAACAACAAAAAATTTTTGTGCAAATTTCTTTTTGGAGCCAGTTTCAGCTCCAGCAATTCCCACATGAATGAACCTGGTTACTCCTCTTCACTGATCCTGTTGCCTCCTATGCTTAAGAGGAATGATCTTCAAAACCCAGTAGAAAACTGAGCAAAAGATATGAGAAATAATTCACACAAAATAAGAGTAAAATGGATATTAACATATATAAGACATTTAATTTAGCTTATTAAAAAAATGTAAAAGCTTGACAATATTCTTCGTGGTGAGGCAGGAGAAAAAACAGGTACATTCATATATTGTTAGTAAAAGCACAAAACGGCATATCCTTATGGAGGGGATGTGGCTAATGCCTAGACAGATTGCAAATGTGTGCACATTTTGGAACAATAATCCCACTTCAAGGAATTTGCTCTGAAGATATATCTCAGCAATATAAAAATAGATATGCACAAGGTTATTCATCATAGCATTATTCATAATTTTCAAATAGTGGGAATAATCTAAACTCTTAAATGTAGATTATTTTATTATTCAGTAAGATTACTTATATTGAATAAGCTATGAAACATTCGTGTCATGAAGCACTATGCAAAAAAAATCTCCACAAATGGAGATGAAATAATTTCCTGTGAAGAAACCAAAGACCAAGGAATATATATTGTATGCAACTTTCTGTGTAAGAAACAAAATCACTAAGATAATATACATTGCAGGAAGGATAAATCAGAAACTAATGAGGTTGGTTACTTACAGTTTGGATAGGAACAATGTGGAAAGTACGGGACAGTGAGTGTCGCTTCTCTGAGTATGTCCTTCCATGCAGTTTGATTTTTGGCATCATGCTATTGTTTTTGTTCTCAAAGAAATTAAATCCACAAAGATGTGGGGGGAAAAGAGCCCTAGAATGGAATGCAAGCAGAAGTAGATCAACCTAACCTTCAAATGAAATAACGTGACCACACTGAACAGTGAAAAAGAGCTAACGTCCAACATAGTACCTTGGCTATTGTCTGTCGAAAGACAATCTCGAACTATGTTTCTTATGCTTGTTTTTCAGAATGTAAGGAGTAGCAATTCTGAAGTTACTTTCTGTGGATAGTAGAAGGGAGCAAATGAGTAAATGCATCGATTATACCGGCAACCAGGTTTACACAGCTGAAGAGGGATACAAATAAAACCCAGTAAGGCCCTGAAGAACCCTGTGGTGTTGGTATTGGACTGCCGTGGAGATATTAGTATGACTATCTGTATACCTGAGTATACACATATGTGTATATATGTATATCTTTATATGTGTATATATGTATATCCTTATATGTATATATATATACTCTTTATACTATTTACATATGTACACAGACATATCTACATGTATGTATACATACCCACATATATGAATGTATATGCATACGCATTTCTTTTTAAAAAAAATTTCTTATTTTAAAGATGTGGGGTACAATTCAGGGTTAGGTATGCAAATTTTCATTATGCAGGTACCCTTGTTGATGAGGTGTGCCCCTCACTCCTCTGGCAGTTTCCCACTACTGCCAATCCCTTTCTTATAGTATTATGATAATTGCTCAAGGTCCACTTATGAGTGATAACATGCGGTACTCAGTTCTTTGTTTCTGTGAGTGATAACATGTGGTGCTCAGTTCTTTGTTTCTGTGGTAGATCACTCAGTGTTATAACCTCTAAGTTCATCCAAGTCACTGCAAAATTCATAATTTTGCCCTTATTTATAGCTGCATAATATTCCATCATGTATATGTTCTGTATTTTTTTTTTTAATCCAGTCCTCTTTCGATGGGCAGCACGGCTGGGTCCATGGTTTTGCTATTGTAAATAATGCTGCGATAAACATGTGTGTGCAGATACCTTTTTCATAGAGTGATTGAGTTCCTCCAAGTATATTTCCAGTAGGGGGATTGTGGGGTCATATGGAAGGACGATTTTTAGATCCTTTAGGAATCGCCAAACTGTTTTCCACAGAGCACACCACACATTTCTTAACAACTGCCCACTGAAAAGACTGAGAAGCCAACAACAAAACAACAACAACAATAACAGACCTTTGTTTTTAAATATCATACCCCATTGAAAATAGCTAGGGATGCTTGAACTCATGACTGATTCCAGGGCCAGAAGAAGAAAAACC
>NW_007098597.1:620105-620885 GCF_000164805.1 Carlito syrichta | reverse complement strand
TTTTTTTTTTTCATTAATCAGTAGTTTTTATTATGGTTTGCGGGGTACAGTTAAGGGTAGGTGTACAATGACGTTTCATTCAGGCACCCTGTAGATAAGAAGTGTTTTCCCATCCCCCGACAGATATTTGCTACTGTTAATCCCATCCCCCTCCCCCCCATAGTTTCCCAGTACCATCCGTCATTTTCTCATAGTATTGCATTGGATGTTCAAGGTCCATTATATGAGTGAGAACATGTGATATTCGGATTTTTGTTTTTGTGAGAGGTCACTCAGTATTATAGACTCTAGTTCCATCCAGGATGCAGCGAAATTCATGATTTTGTTCTTTTTTATGGCTGCGTAGTATTCCATCGTGTATATGTACCACATTTTTTTAATCCAGTCCTCTTTTGATGGGCAGCATGGTTGTTTCCAGGTTCTTGCTATTGTGAACAATGCTGCGATAAACATACGTGTGCAGGTATCTTTTTTATAGAGTGATTTGTGTTCTTCAGGGTATATTCCCAGTAGGGGGATTGCAGGGTCATATGGAAGGTCAATTTTTAGAGCTTTTAGGAATCGCCACACTGCTTTCCACAGAGGTTGCACTAGTTTACACTCCCACCAACAGTGTAGAAGTGTTCCCTTTTCACCACACCCTCTCCAGCAGCTGTTATTTTTTGAGTTGTTGATAATTGCCATTCTGACTGGAGTTAGGTGATATCTCAGTGTGGTTTTGATTTGCATCTCCCTGATGATTAGTGAGGTTGAGCATTTCTTCATGTGTTTGTTGGCTGG